>NC_058412.1:20964567-21029130 GCF_002201575.2 Neomonachus schauinslandi | reverse complement strand
TGTGTGTGTGTGTGTGTGTGTGTGTGTGTGTGTGTGTGTGTGTGTGTAGAAGGGAATAATGAGCCACTTCCTTCCTGATCCTACAAGGGTCTATAATCCCCCTGTTAAAGTGAGCTGAGGACCTGCCTTCAACAGAACAGTCCTGGGCTTAGACTCCCAGGTGATGAATCCCTTCAAGTGCCCCTTGTAAACTGCTCTGAACCTCACTGTGTCCTGCTTTCTTCTTCCCGATCACTTAGTAAGTTACACACAAGATTAAAATCCCAATGTCTACTATTTTGGGTGTTCCCAAGTCTTTGGCCATATGGCGTCACTTTGCCTTTTAATATCCAAGAGAAAATGGATCAAACTCTCAACACACCATAGAAGGAAACCCAAGGTTTTTTGCAGTACTTCTGGGGATTTGTTCCTAATTCCCCTTGACTGTTTCTATTGAATTCCCTTCCTTTTCCCCTTCTTTCCTCCCTCCTCTCTTCCTTTCTCTCCCTCCTCTTCCCCACTGCCCCCTCCTTTCCAAGGCTGTTTTCTTCTCTCTGACTTGTGTCAAGACAAATGCAAAATACAGAGCCTTTTCCTTGATTTCCCAACAGTAGCTCTAGCATGGGGGCATATGTAACACACATCCCCTACATGTAACTGGTAGAGCTGCACTGTCTCTTAGCACAGCAAACACCTTGAAGTTAAATATCAGATAACCTCTTGGCCACATCCTACCGACCCCCCCAGCCCCCCATCTCCTCTCCTTGAGGCCCAGCCTCCACCTGTTTCCAGGGCTCTCTCTCCCCCTTTCCTTCCTCCTTCCCTCCCTCCCTTCACACAGCTCCCTCTGGAGCAGCTCTTCCCCACCCACCGCCCCGGACTGCCTCTGGGCCAGTCTCTGCCTGCCCAGAAAACATTAAGGACAAGCTTTGAAATTACTTTTTCCTTTAACACAATCCAATTGTTCATCTTAACTCCTTCCCCTACCAGTCTCCACAGGCGTGTGAAGATCCATCATCCCTTGATATGAAAATACGCTACCCCCTTGGAAGGCAGAAGTGGCCAGAACAGTTTCATTGGTTGTTTAAATTGCAGTGCTGTCTTTCTTGCTGCTTGAGCTTGACTATAGCTCAGAGATGTTCCTGTCGGCTCTTCATGCCTGGTCCGATATGTCTTCCCCCCTCAGGCACCACCCCTCCCTTGTTAGTACCTCCCTAGCCCCAACCTACCTCCCCAATCCAGGAGCCTTCTGGAAACAGCCCAAACCCTTATTTCCCAGTTCTTGCTGCCCCCGGGGTGCCCTGAACCATAGGAAGGCCCTCCTGCCCCTCCACCAGCCAGATCTCAGGAGCCCCGAGGCTTGCCTGGGACCACTCTGTTTCTAGGAGGCTGAGGGTCTCCTAGTGTGTGATTCAAACCCAGGGCCCCTAGAGCCCTACATGGTCAAAGAATGGTAAGCCCTGGCAAGTCCCCAGCATTTGCTGGAGCGTCCAGCCTATGGGAAGCATCAAGAAATGTTCATCTGGGGCGCCTGGGTGGCTCAGTTGGTTAAGCGACTGCCTTCGGCTCAGGTCATGATCCTGGAGTCCCTGGATCGAGTCCCGCATCGGGCTCCCTGCTCGGCAGGGAGTCTGCTTCTCCCTCTGACCTTCCTCCCTCTCATGCTCTCTGTCTCTCATTCTCTCTGTCAAATAAATAAATAAAATCTTTAAAAAAAAAAAAAAAGAAATGTTCATCTGTCTAAATCAGAGCTCCATTGCACCCGGGTCCTGGAGGGAAGCCGTCAGACTGGAATTTGGTCTCCCAAATGTTGCACAAACTATAGCCCCGGCTCCTCCCTGCTCCTGTCTTGCCGTCAGTGGTCTGTGACCCGGTGGCCTGGGGTGGCCAAAGGAGCCTCAGGCCTCGGTCCTGAGAGTGAAGACACAAGGCTTCTGGGCTGGTTCTTCCATAAGCTCATTTCAGCTGCTGGACATGCCTGCCCCTGCTTGGGCCTCTGTCTCCTCAGCTGGAAAAGGAGAGGTTGGACTAGATGAGGTCCAGAGGCCTAGAGCCCAGTCCTAAGAGGGGACCGTCTTACCTCCAGGCCAGAGCTCATGACTGCTCGCCACCAGACTCATCTGTGCGGGCCGCGGCTGTGCGGCCCTGAGCTGCAGGCAGGGGTTGAGGCTGGACTGGCTCCTGACCTTGGAGGCTGAGGATGCTGGAGCTCTGAGGGACTGAAGGGAAGCCAGGGCAGTTGCGGGGTCGTGGCGGGTGGCGGGGGGTGGGGGGGGAAGTCACTCAGGGTGAGGCTGGAGAGACGGGCAGTGTCTCTTAGGCCATGGTGAGGAGTTGGTATTTTACTCTACGTGCAACAGAGGGCCATTGAGGAGGTTTTCGATGGGGGCCTGACATGTTCTGTTTTTAAAAGCCTCTCTGCCAGGGCGCCTGGGTGGCTCAGTCGTTAAGCGTCTGCCTTCGGCTCAGGTCATGATCCCGGGGCCCTAGGATCGAGCCCCCACATCGGGCTCCCTGCTCCGCGAGAAGCCTGCTTCTCCCTCTCCCACTCCCTCGGCTTGTGTTCCTTCTCTCGCTGTGTCTCTCTCTGCCAAATAAATAAATAAAATCTTTAAAAAATAAAAAAATAAAAGCCTCTCTGCCTCTGTGCAGAGAATGGACTAAGGGGGGGCCCGAGTGGAATCAAGGGGATGCCCTGGGAGGCTAGTGCAGTGGTCCAGGGGAGAGAGGAGACCAGGGTGAAGTGGTGGAGGTGGAGAGGAGTGCATGCATGGGTTCAGGGTAGGTTGGAGGCAGAAATGGTCCATTGTAGCAGTAAATATGGTGGTGGTGAGGATGCCGAAGCCTGGGTCTCTCACACTTTGTTTAGGGCCTGGCTCACTAGCACTCAGGGACTCCTTTCTGGCCATTTAGACGTCAGGGGGGCTCAGCCAGCCTCCAGAGGAAGGATGGTCAGGGGGATTGAGGGATCACCAAACTTTGCTGCTAGCTGACATGGTGACTGAGGTAGGACCCTCCTGCCTCCCTCAGTGGCGCCAGGAAGGATAAGAACCGGTGGGAACAGAAGGAGGGGAGCCTGTGGCAAGGGGGTGGCACTTGGGTTCCCCCCAGATCAGCAGGAGGGCAGGACACCCCAAATCTCAGTGGTCTCCAATCCCTGAACCATCTTCATTAGCTGCACATTGTCTGTGGCAACGAGGAATGGCTCCCAGCTGGTCAGCCGATCTAATTTCAGGAACCATCTCTTCCAAGAGACGGTTCACACTCAGCTTGGTCGGCTTCAACTCCCAGAGGCCTTTGGGCTGTTTTCCTGAGACAGGGCTCTATTGGCTGGGTCTAGAAGGCGGGGCCACTCCATCAACTGGGTTTGCCTGGCAGGAGATAGGGGGCACTCTTTGGGAACGGAGAAGGAGGGAGGGACGACGGGGACGGAAGAAGAGAGAGAACAGCAAAGAGGGGCTTGGCGTGAGAGGGGTGGGCTATTTGCTAAATAAAATTCAAATCCTTAGCATGGCTTCTGCCAAGAAGAGAGAAGTGCTGATGAAAACCATATGTCTCTAAGTAAGTGGAATGAGGAGCCCTGCCTTGTGTGCGCGTGTGTTAAAGATGCTGCTGCTGGTTTCCCATGCAATGGAAAAGTCTCTATTTTAAAGAATACAATGTTAAGAGGCACTCTGAGACAAACCACATTTCGCAATTTAAGTAGTTTACAAGGTCAGTGAAGGAAGGACAAAATAAACCAGCTGAAAAAAAGTCTTGCTCAATACCAAAATTTGTTTAAAAAGTTCAATGTTACAGTCAGAAATGGTAATATAGGCTTATTATGTAGTTTTATAAAAATAGCCCCAAAGATAAGACTCTTTCAGGATGGAGGAGAAATTAAAAATGCTCTAAGTATGGGTGCAGATATTGTATTTTCCTGACATTTGAAGTGAAGAGTAATTTTTGTAAAATGTAAACGATGTCATTTTTTACTTTTTCCAAATTGACCCTGAGACAAACTGAACCCAAACAGAGACACAAACATAACTACCACTGTTCATTCTGCAGAACAGAAATCAGATTTCTTTATCCAGCATTCAAATTCCAACATAACGTGGTTCCAACTGGCCTTCCCTGAATTTCCTCGCCAGCACACGGGCCTCGCCAGCCCCACCCTGTTCTCTGTCCCCTTGCAGGCGGCCCCCAGTGGGGCCTCAGGTGCGCGCACCTGCCCTGCGATGCCCTTCCTCCTGGCTGATGGAAAACGTCAGCCCTTCTTCAAGGATGTCAGTTTCCAAATTCTATCCATTCCACTATAATTCCCATGTGATGTTTTTGCATAGAGATTCCAGTTCTCTGAAGAAATCCTCTATCTTGTCACTTTCTTGACCATATTAATCCCAGCTGTTGGAAAGTCTGAATCAGATCACTCCGATACCTGGCTCACCTATGGGTCTGTTTCTAGTATGGAGATACTTTTTTTTTTGGCTCTGCCTGATGTTATTTTTCATCACAGGATTTATTTTGGCTTTCCGGAAGGCAGTGCGAGCATCGGAAGGCCATTCTAGCCCAGTCCAGGTTGAGCTGAATTGAGGCTGCCTGTCGGACTTGTGAAGGCTGCCCTGTTCCCCGCTTGCCTTTTCTCCTGGGGCCTCACCCTCGGGGTTCCCCCTGGAAGGCCCTTTTTCTGGGGCCCTTCCTCTTCAGTGGGGCTCTGATTCCCAGTTTGTTTCCCCTGCCCCATCTGACTGCCAAGAACTCTGCTCAGCTTCCCAGTGTCTCAGCCGGTGCTTTGGGCTGGGCCCTTCACTACCTGGGCCCCGCTCCTTATGAATCTACAAATGCCTTGGGTGGGGGTGGGGGGGCTGGCATTTTGAACTAATCTAAGCTGCTTCTCTTCGCCCAGATGCCTTGGCCCTCACAGGTCTTGCTTGCCTGGGCATTTCGAACTCCAAATTTGTCTCCCCACCCACGAGCCTGCCGAAACCTCTGTAGGAGTTCTCGGGTTCTTATCTACCACTTTTTGCTTCGTTCTGAGCCTTTCGGGTCCATGCCATTCACAAACCAGTGATGCTGGGAGGGGAAGGGTAGCACCGAGTGTCACCTCCATTAACTCCCCTTCTCTCTGGGGTCCCGACCTCACAAGTCTGGCTACCTGCAGACATGTGGTTTTTGGATTTTGTCCAGATCATTCCTAGTGGGAGGACTGGCCTTTGATGGGCTACTCTGACATTACAGGAAGTGGATTCTTCTATCCCCTTAGAAACGTAAGCTCCCTGAGGGCAGGGACCTTGTCTCCACCACCACTGTGATCCCTGGCTGATCTCAGCCATGGCTTTAATTATCACCTACACCTGGACATTTTCAGAGGCTGTCTCCAGCCCAGAGCTCTGTTCTGAGCTCTCAGCCCCACGTATCTGCCATTGGACATTTTCAGAGGCTGTCTCCAGCCCAGAGCTCTGTTCTGGGCTCTCAGCTCCACGTATCTGCCATTTGTCATTGCCACGTGGCTGTTCCACAGAAACTCAACACGTCCAAAACTTTGTTCTTCCCCCTAAATCTGTCCCTGCACCAGGCTCCCTCCATCTACCTGCTGCTTAAGTCTGAGACCAGAAGGTCACATTGACAAATTGCCACTCCGTCCCCTCCCACCTCCAGTCGCCCACATTGCTGATTCTGCCTTAAAATGTCACATGACATCATCTAGTCCTCTCCCTGCCACCAGAGCCCTGTCCCAGGACCGTTCCCCTCCCCTCGGGTATTCTGTAGTCTCCTCACATTCCTCCCCAAAGCCATGCTGGTCTCCTTCCAGCATGTTCACCAGCCACCAGATAGCAGAGTGATCTCTTGAAAACAAAAATCTGATTATGTCATTTCTCTGCATAGCATCGTTCAATGATGTCCCGCTGCTTTTAAGACTGCCTTTGAAGATAAACCCTCAAGGAGCCACCACCCTGCGGTTCTACCCTAAACCCCCTCCCAGGCTCAGCAGCCCTTGGCACATTCCATCCTGAGGGCCTTCTCGGTTCTGGAGCGCCTTGCCTTGACTTCCTCTTGCCCTGGGGTGGGAGGTGGAGGGCTGCACACAGGCCCTTCTTCTGCCTGAAAACAGCTTCTCCTTTCCTGTCTGCTTCTCTCCTGTTCATCCGTCAGGTCTCAGCTCAATGTCCCCTCCTCGTAGGAGCTTCCCTGACCCCCCCCCCCCCCAGTTGGTTAGGTGCCCCATGAGGTCGCTGTCACTGTATCATAGAACTCAGCACATCAGAATAAACTGTGAATCAGGGGATTGTTGAGGTTTCTCCCCTACTGGGCTCTAACTCCTTGAGGTCAGGGGCTCTTTGTCTTGGTCACCACTCTATCCCCAGCACGAGCAAGGTGCCTGGAGCATCTTAGCAGATTCGTCAGTAATGTTTTGAATAAGTGAGTAAAAGACCAGCGAGGACAAGACAACCGGCCACCCCCTACCCCCACCTCCCCCCGCGGAAAGCAATCCGGGGAGTGCGTAGCGGAGGGAGGGCGGTTGGGATATGGGGTTTCTAGCTAGCAAGATTCTGAGAGTGTGATCATAAAAATGAGGAATTCTAAACAGTCTAATGCAGTCTTCTTATTGTCGGACTTAGCACCCTGGCTGGGGAGCCAGCAGATCTGGGTTCCAGTCCCAGGCCTGGCACAAATCATGACAAATAGCATTCATATAATGCTTCACAGTTTACAAGGCATTTTCACAGATAGGATCTCATTGAATCAATTCAGTGACCTCCAGCAAGCAGCTCTTAGAGGCCTGTTGTCGGGGAGGAGATCAGGCAGGGAGGAGCAGGTTTCTAGACCCATCCTCTCCCCACGGATCGAAGACAGGTTTCCTCTCCAGCCCTGAGCCTGCTCGTCTATAAAATGAAGGAATCCAAAGAGACAATCTTTAAGGTTTGCCTATGGAAATTTAGAACCTAAAATTCAGAACGACTCCAATCAGTCGCACCCTCCTCCCCCCTCCCCAGGCTCCGGACAATACCTTGGGGGCCCCAGGGAGGGGTCACAAGGAAGCTGGAAGCAGGACAGAAACCAGGACGTTTGTGTAGGTGGTTTATGTGTGAGCCGGCCCCAGGAAGTAGGAGTGAGGGACTGGGGAGAGGAAAAGCCCGGCTAGGCGAGTGTGTCCAGATCCCCTGTCTCGAAGGGCCACGACCTCACCGGGACTTGCTGAGAAGCCAGAGAACCCCTCTCAGAGCTGTCAGCCAGAAGTCAGGCCTGGCAGCCTTTCTCCACCAGCCCCCACCCCCGCTGGTGGGCTTTCACCCTCAGGAGTGTCACCTGAACTTCGGGGCTGTGCTCACCCAGACTGAGGAGGCTTCTTGGTAGAGACGTTCTGGGGCAGAAAGGGCAAGCATCCTTGAGGCAATGGTTGGAGACAGGCCAAGCTCAGGGATGCCTGTGCCCGCAATAGCACCCGACGTCAAGGTGGGACCTGGGGCACCGGGACATTTGACACAAGTCGCAGAGAGGCAGAAGCATCACCATCCATCCATGTCCTTGCAACGTGGTGCTGGGGCTCTCCTCCCCCACGGCCACCAGTCCTCTCCCCTCTGCGTGTCGAGCCCCCCACCCTCTTTTCTAGGGAGTTCTTGGTGTCCAGAGCCATTGAAAGTGGGGATGGGGGGTGTCTGACCACCTGGGCAATTCAGACGAGGCTTAGCAGACCTTTGGCAAACGAGTGCGCGCTAGGCTGGGTCTACAATGGCGCGCCCTACCCCGTGGTAAGAAAGTGGCGCACTCACACCGCTCCTCCCCTGGTCATGAGTGGTGCTCCCCCAAAGTCTAAAAGAGGGTCTGCCTGCAAGCTCGGGGCTCCCCAGGCCTGGCAGTGGCAGTGCTCCTAGTCGGGAGATCCTCGCTCCGCCCCTCCGGTGCCACGATGCTTCTTCTCTGTCCTTCTGTTATAAACTCTGGACACAGCTTCCCTCAGCCTTTCCTTTGGATTCGCCAAAAGTCTGATTTGTTAACAGTGGCTGCTTCTAGCCTTTTCCCTCTGCTATGACAATTCTACTTTGTCCCCAGGCAATGTGAATGGGAGACGAAAGGAAAAAAAAAAGCGTCTTTTATGAGAAGGTGGAAAAGAACATGAGTATTTAAGCTTCAAGATATTATCTGTCCACATTCTTCCTCTGGGTGAATCTTTTTAACCCCCAAATAAATTTCACCCTCCTCGGGGAGAGGAAAGGATTTTCATTTCTCTAACTGTACCCTATCCCCAACCCCAGATTTCCTAGTGCTGTATAAGAAAGAATTTGGGTGACTTATGTCCCTGGCTCATGGGAGGTAACCTCTAAATTGGGGGAATTTCCCAAGTGATAGGCATGTCTTAGTTATTCATGGTGGGTGCTCCATGACTGAGTTCATGCTAATCAGATGACTCAGGACAGGGGCAGGCCAGGCTGGAAGAGGGTTGGGGTTTTGAGACAGGTGATGTCACCTTGTCCTCTGGGAAGGGTAGAGGGGCTGGAGATTAAGTGGAATCACATGACCAATGATTCCATCAATAATGTTTACATCATGAAAGCCCAAGAAAAACTCTTGGAAGACACTGAAATATTATTTAGGGGATGGAAGGCTCAGGTGAGCTCTTCCCAGTTTGTGTGACACATCCAGGAGGGTGGTGCATCCTAAGAACACAGAAGCTTCAAATGTGAGACTCTTTCAGACTCACACTAAGAAGTGTCTCTTCATTTGGCTGGTCCTGATTTGTGCCCTTTAAATAAAACTGTGGTCATCAGGACAGTGCTTCCCTGAGTTCTGTGAGTCGTTCGTTCTAGTGAATTATCAAATTTGAGGGGATAGTGGCTGTTTGGTCAGAAGTACAGGAGGCCTGGGAACCCCAGAACTTATGGCTGGCGTCTGAAGTGAGGGGAGTCTTGTGGCTGATGGTGCCTTTAACCCGTGAAGTCTGCACTAATTCCAGGTGATCCGACTTGTGTTGCCCTTTGGTGTATCTATCTACCAGCTTACTACCACTGCCTGGGGATCCGTACTCATCAGTCAGGAGGTTCAGTCTCCTCCAAACAGACACTCACTTCCACCTTCACCCCAGAAGGCAGACCCAGAGGCAGTAAAGTGCCCTGGAGTTGGGTCTGGGTAGGACTGGCCCAACCCTGGGGAAGGTGATGTGTGCTATGGAGAGCATCCATCCTGCCTGAGGGCTGTGGGTGGGGTGGGGCGTGACGGGCCCCCTCCTCTTCCCCACCACTGTCTGTGCAGACTCCAGCCTCGTTCCTCGGGTGATGGTCACTAGGGCCCGCTGGATCAGCCCTCCCTAGGCCGGGGCTCTCTCCCTGGCTTCCCTGGTCCCTCCAGCTTCTCCCTACTTTGGTTCTCTCCTGGCCTAGTCGTGGAATCTTTCCTTGGGTGTGTGCAAAGGAAAGAGAGTTTATTCTCTCGAACTGCTTGGATCCTCTCAAGCTTCCACCCCCTAAATAATATTTCAGTGTCTTCCAAGTTGAATGATGTCTTTCCCATTTAAATCTTCCATCTATTCAAAGATTCACTCTCAGTTTCTAGCCATGCCCCCCCATCACAATCCTACTCCTCCCAGGGCAATGTAAATAGAAAACTAAAGAACTCCTCTTTGGAGGAGCCAGTCCCCTCTATGCAAATATTCAAAATTTCAGGTTTTGTACCCACTTCTCTCCCCCATGTCAGTATCTGGGTGCATGAGAGGGCTCCCCTGGCCATGAGGAGACGTCCTTGGATCCATGTGTGTTCTATGCATTTTTGCTGGAGTCCCACAAGGCATGACCTGGCCTTCCGGGTAATGTGTTGATGTGTACTGTGGGAGTTTTGGCATCCCATTTGTCCCTGGAAAAGTGCCTTAGTGGGCTCTTCATCCTGGCCAGGCCTTTGCCTGAGCTCTCCACCTCTCCAGTCCTCTCCCTGGGGCATGTGAGAATTTCTGGGTCCCCTGCATGGCCAGGGAGGCCAGGAGTCCTGCCTTGGTCATGCCTCCCTGGCCAGCTTTGTTCTGCGCTGTATACGGGCTGAGTATTAGGCAGACTTCTAGAGGTGTCAGGTCCCCGCCACCCCCCCCCCATCACGATCAATGAGCTCAGGGAAGGATGACTCAAGTGCCTGAGACTCTCAGCTTCCAGGGACATTTCTAAGCACCCCTGCACCCTCACCCTAGGGTAGTGAGCTCATGATGGTCTAACTTCCTCGCTATCTTCATCCTCTTTGTTTCCAAGACTGCAAGGGCAAACTTTCCATCCTTTTCCTCTGCCTGCTGAGAATGCCTCTACAGAGTCCAGGATCTACACCCCCTTGACATGCCTCTTGCCACAACAAAGGAATTTAGAAAATCCTTTCTCCAGACAAAGGATGGCTTTCCAGTCCACTTGGTTGCCGGGAACTCAAACAAAAATCTCGTTGATGTTCAAAGATGGGCAGTGACTTGCTCCAACACGATCTACCCTTGCCCCAGCACTGAGGAACCATAGTGGGTGGGACCCCCTGGGCTATAAGACTCACAGGCTGAGGAAACAGATCTGAAACTATTTCAAAATATAATCTCATTTACATGCTCCTCAAATAATATTTACGGTGGGCCTGCCATGCGCCGGTCACTAGGTTAGGACATAAACACTCCTTGAAATTGTTTTTAATAACTGCTTTATTAAGATATAATTGACATGCCCTACAGTTCAGTCTTAAAAGTGAACAACTCAGTATTTCTTACTATATTCACAGAATTGTACAAACATCACCACTACCCAATTTTAGAATATTGTCATCACCCCAAAAAGAAACTCCAAACTCATTAGCAGTAAACTGCCTCCCACCCCCAGTTTCCCCTCCGCCGGCTCCTGGAAATCACTAATCTACTTTCTGCATCTATGGATTTGTCTCTTCTGGACACTTCATGTAAATGGAATCATACAATAGGTGGCTCTGGTGACTAGCTTCCCTCGTTTAGTAGAATGTTGTTAAGCTTCATCCATGTTGTACTATCAATACTTCATTTATTTTCATTGCCAGTTAATGCTCCATTGTACGGATGCGCCTCATTTTATCCATACATTCGCCAGTTGATGAACATTTGGGCTGTCTCCACTTTTTGGCTGTTATGAAGAAAGCGACTATGAATGTTCATGTACAAGTTTTTATGGGGACGAATGTTTTTATTTCTCTTGGGTACATAGTCCGGAGTGGAATCGCTGGGTCACATGGTAACTCTGCTTCAAAGTTTGAGGATGTCAAACTCTTTCCCACAGTGGCTGTCCCATTACCATTTAACATTCCCACCAGCAGTGTATGAGGGTTCCAGTTTCTCCACATCCTGCCCAACACTTCATGTCTTTTGATTTCAGCCATCCTAGTGGGCGGGCAGCGTGTTCTCTCACGGTGGTTTTCGTTTGCATCTCCCTGATGGCTAAGGATGGTGAGCATCTTTTCATGAATTCATTGGCCATTTGTATACCTTCTTTGGAGAAATAGCTATTCAGATCCTTTGCCCATTTTTAAGTTGGTTATTTGTCTTTTTATTGTTGAGTTGTAAGAGTTCTTTATATATTCTGGATACAGTTTCCTTTTCAGCCCCTTTTGGATTTTAAGAGACATCTAAATCAAGGTCAGACCAGGGGTTGCCATTTTAATAGACTGCATCGTTCACAGCAAGGTGACAGAAATTTTGCAAAGAATGCGTTCCGTTCCCCTTGGAGGGTTCAGAGGGTTCGTGCAGGGGCAGACCTTGGAGAGGAAGGACACAGAACTGCCTGGGTGGGCCTGGGCCTGCTCTCTGTTCAATCACACCCCTTTCAAAACTCCTGTTGGAGAGGAGTCTGAGATTCAACAGGCTGGAGGGGGGTGGGGATGCTGGTTGATTAGTGTACCGAAGGCAGGATCAGTTTGGGGGAATTTTCTTCCTTTTTTTTTTTTTTTAAGAGCATAGGCTTTTATTTCTTGGGCAAATGAGATGCTACATAGAAAAGCATTTTGGAATTACAAAGGGATATGCAAATGTAAGGTGATATTACTGTTTCTATTGTTATTTGTGGGAACCAGTGAAAAGCCTCTCTAGGAAGACATGGCAGAGCCTGCGTGGGGTTGAGGGTGTGCAGCGTTTTAGGGAGGGCTTGGGGGGTGAAAAGGAAAGGAGAGAGGAGGGTTGCAAATGTTGGTTATGTGTGTGTGTGTGTGTGTGAGAGAGAGAGAGACAGACAGACAGACAGACAGACAGACACAGAGAGGACCTTTGTGATTTCTGGCATGTTCTTTTACCACCCATATGATTATTTATTTAATATTTTTCTTTAAATGGGCTCCTATTTCTTTTAATTAAATATATTTATA
The DNA here is from genome assembly GCF_002201575.2 of Neomonachus schauinslandi. Lineage (NCBI taxonomy): Eukaryota > Metazoa > Chordata > Mammalia > Carnivora > Phocidae > Neomonachus > Neomonachus schauinslandi. The sequence goes on along the minus strand of NC_058412.1, from coordinate 21,016,836 downwards.
AAGGAAACTTTATATCACAGTTATAAATGGCAAAAATGCATCATTTTCAAACTGGAATGTACCATGTAAACAAATAGAACAAAAACCAAAATGTTCTTTAATTCTAGCTAGAGGCCGTGCCTCATAGGCCTGGAAAACCGCTCTGGACTGGCTCACCTCTCCCTGTCACTCAGGACTCTGCTCAGAGGGTGCCTCCCCAGAGAGCCTCTCCAACACCCCCCTGCCCCCCGCATCCTTGCTTTATGTCTTCCCGTGCTCATCACTATCTAGGCGATGGTGTTTTTCCTCTGTGCGTCTGGTGCCACGCAGGCAGGGCCTGTCTTATTCATGATCCCCACAGCTGAGCTCGATACACAGTTGTCGAATAAGTAGCTAAAGCTCTGAGCCCCAGGGCTGTTCTCTAGTTTGTTTTTCTCCTTTTAGCAAGTGTCAACCAGGTGTTAAAGGACACACCAGCCCCTGCCACGCTTGACGCTTGCAACTTGCTCTCTCGGGGGGACTGAGCCAGGCTTGAGAAAGAGGCAGCCTTTCAGGGGGTGATCCTCCAGCTCGCTAGCCTCCCGCCTCGCGCTGCGGACTCCCACTTGCCGGCTGGCTAGCTGAGTGACTCCACAGCATCGCGGGACCGCACCTGTGTCCGCCTTCCCGAGGGTGAAGGAGCCATCCCCTGCCCACCTCACACACACACCCGGCAGAGAGAAGCTGCTCGAGTCAATGAGAGTAGGAGCTCAAAGGGCTTACCAGAGGATGGGATTTAATTACTGACATTGCCTGCTAAAAAAATCCTCCTCTTTTCCCCCAGGCCCAACTTTTAAAAGTAATAATATTATTTACCCTTTGCTGAACACTCATTATGTGACAGGTGTCTTGCTAAGTAAGAGTTTTCTATAGCTATTATTTAATTGTATCCTTGCAATAATTCTATAAAGTGGGGACTTATTGTTCCCATTTTACAGATGAGGGAACTGAGGCTTAGAACAGTTTCATGATTTGCCCAAGTTGAGGCAGCCTGCCTATGTTCTTAACCGTGACATTGTAACGATCACATAAATGCTACCACCTCCACGAAGACTTCCTGCCCAGCAGTGTTTCCACTTGTTAGTACCCATAATTCTGTACTATTACCTCTCTGCTGACATCTGCTCCATCTCCCCTGGTGTGTGTGTGTGTGTGTGTGGCGAGTCTCTGTTTCTTGAGGGCTGAAACCATTCACTCAGCTCCCCCAGGGTCAAGCCAAGTACTTGGCACACTATAGCTACCCCACCTGTGTCCCCAAGTGAATGAAGGACTGAGGGCCCCTGGGTTTCTTCCGTCAGGCTCTGTCTCCATGGAGGACAGATGAAGAAAAATGAGCAGTTGCATTTCCAGAGATATAAATTCACTCTATCAGAAAGCCCCTGGGGATGTTTACCTAGGACAGTGTGAGGGTGGACGTGCAGACCATCCTGGAGGCAGGGACAGGGGACATGGTTTGGGGAGGACCCTCCTGGCCTGTAGAATTGATGGCTCGTGCTGGTCTTCTCTGTCTTTCCAGATTCACTCTCTACCCTGTTCCTCGTCCTTCCAGGAGCGCAGAGGAAGAAGAGAGAGTGATGCTGGGGTATGTAGTCCATGTGTGTTGGGTCGGGACTGGTAGCAGCTCTGTGGTTACTGGCCCAGATTCTGCTCTCCTGTGTGGTTTCCCCACACCCTGACCTTGCCATTGTGGGTTATTAGACCTTCTTCAAGTTATCCTGATTTGAGGGTGCCCTCTGTTCCTGCAGGGACCCTGGTCGATGGGGTGGAACGCCCTTTTCTGTGCTCTTCTGGTCACTTCTTGTGGTCAGAGTCTGTGCTTATTCATCACTGTGTCCCCACACCTGGCCCAGTATTTGGGATGTGGTTCTAATAGTTAACTAACATTACCGAGCACCTACAATGTGCCAACACTGTTACTTGTATTACTCAAATAATCCTCGCAGCAATCCCACAACTATCACCTTCATTTTACAGATGAGGCAATTAAGATCCAGAGAGGCTGAGTAACTTGCCCAAGGTCACATGTCAGCGTGTGGCAGATCTGGGATTTGAACCCAGCCAGAGTGACTCGTGAGCCAACAGTATGACTCTCAGCCCTGCTATTGGGTTGCCTTTCTGGTTGCTGTTTGTGTGTAGGGGGAGGACGTCTATTAGCCTTGGGAACCAAAAGAATCTGCTCCTTTGCTCACTCAGAGGCTCAAGTAGAATGGGCAGAAGGTGGAATGTGGGCCACCATAGCAACTGGATCACCTGGTCACCTCTCCTGCTGAGCCCTTGGGGCTGAGGTTCTACTGCAGGCGGAGAGAAGGGTGGGGTTGGCATGGGGCAGTGTTTGAGGCACCAGATGCACTGGGAGGGCTTGGAAGAATACCAGGTGGGTAGATGAGGCAGGATGTTCTGGGCAGAGGTGGGGGAAGCTTCTGGAGGCAGGTGGGATGAACGGGGAGGCTCTTGCCTGAGACCGGAGAGCGGTAGCTGTTGCCTTTGCCAAACCTGCATCCAGGTGAGGCAGACGGCTCCTCCGAGGCCTCCTCCCCCGTTTGTCTCCGGCTCCAGAGCCCAGGGCTGTAGTCTTGACTTCAATCCTCTCTCCAGCTCCGCAACAACATGCTCCTTCCCAAGGCTGTCAGAGCCTTGGGTTTGCCCCTCAACCACCACTGGGGGCCCGAGGGCTGGGTACTTCTGTTTTGCCAGCTGTAGGATAAAAGCATGGGCTTCTCCTCCCCGGGTCCCTGAAATCCCCCCCCTCCCCAGGGGGCCAGGGCAGGACCGGATGGAGTGGGCAGGTCACCTCTCTGTGGTTTGTTGTAGGCCCTGACCTTCCTGACCAGAAATGAGATCCTGTGGTGAGTCAAAGGGCCCCTTTCCCTCCCCTTGAGCTGAGCTCTCGTCCTGGTATGGTCTCATGCTGGTCCCTGAGTGTGGGCCCCGCTCAGCACTGGGGAACCTTGGAGGTGAGACCGGCAGGCAGAGACAGACCTCCGCCAGGAGAGCCCAACGCCAGGATTCCAGGGCCCAATGGGAGTTGAGCGAAACCTCAGGCGTCAAGCCACCAGGGGCTCCAAGGCAGGATTGCCTCACAGAATCACAGACGTGGATGGGGCCTCTTGGGGACATGGGGGGAAGGAAGAAAGGACTTAGGAAGCAGGTCTGAAGCCTGGCTGGGTAAACTTGGATGTGCTCTAAGCCCTGGCTCCCTCTCCAAGCCTCTCTTCAGAGCCTGCCATGGGTCTGACACCGTGAGGGCCCTGGGAGCATAATGGGGAGTAGTCCATGTGACCGTCGTCATGCAGGTTCCCGTCCAGCAGGGAAGGCTCTGGACGGAAGATAAGCGTCATGCAGTGTGAGGGCTGCAGACTCTCAGCCCTCCTCATGGGATCGCAGAGGGCATGAACGGCACGGTGTATGAGTGCTCCGTCCAGGTCCAGAAAGGGGGATTGAAAGTCTTATGTGATTCCTTCTCTTGCCCCACCAGCCCCCCGGCACCCCTTGCCCGGCCCAGCAGAAGACAGGCACTCAGCTGGACAGAGTTGAGCAGACAGGCTCTTGCCTCAGGACCACCAGGCCCAATGACAGGCAGGGGTGAGCTCCTGGTCGGCTTTTGTGAGCCTCACTTGTTAGGTTTGAATTGGAAGCTGAGGGACACTAGATATTTGAAGAGAACATTTAAAACCCTGCATTAAATCATGTCATCATAACATTTCAAAACACCAGAGATAATGAGAAGAGGCAAAAAGCTTCCATAGAGAAAACAAAAACAAAAGACCTATAGAGGACCAGGAATCAGAATGGTTTGGGACTTGGAAGACAGTGGCTAAAGGCCTTCAAAATTAGAAGGAAAAAATTCCAATCTAGAATGAAGTCACAGTTAAACTAGTAATCAAGAGTGAAAGTGAAGTAACTATTTTTTTGACATGCAAAGTACTTTTAAAAATGACCTCTTACGCAACTCGTCTGAGGAAGCTTTTGGAGGATGTGCTCTATTACCACGAGTAAGTAAATGGTGATACTTTGGTAAGCTAGACTTGTACCTCCAGGATGCTTCCGTTTTTGTAAAACAAAAGATTCTACATGCGCGCACGCACGCGCGCGCGCACACACACACACACACGAGAGTATGTGTGGAAGGACACACACATGCACGCTGAGCATAGGTTAGCTTCTTGGAGGGTCCCGGGGTTCTGCCCACGTTGGCATTAGCATGGCTGCATTGTCTGCAAGGTGAAGGGCAGCGCCGAAACACCCACCCAGTGGCAGCTGCAGCAGCTGAGGGAGCTGATGGCACGCATCCTTTCCTTCTCTTGCCCCACCAGCCCTTTCCACCATCTCCCTTTCTCGGGAGAGAAAGTGGCCCAGTGGGGCTAGACTAAACCCCAGTCCCTTTTGGACAATTGTCCTATGTGGCCTCTGAAGACGCGTGGTGATTTTCCTATTAATGTGACAAAGACATACAGCCTGGATGACGGTGCAGCTGGAGAGATCGGTTCAGCTGAGAAAAGGATCCAAGAGACTGACAGACACAAGAAACCTCTGGATGAGGGTGGCTCTGCCCTCATCTAATACTTTCTCACCTTTTTTTTTTTTTTTTTTTTTTACTTTCCCACCTTCTTATCTGTGCCGTGCAGAGGACACAAAGGCCTGGTCACCAGATCTGCAGATGACACACAGCGGGAGGGGCAGACCACATGTGACACACTCTGGTCTTGGGGCTGCCTTGGCCGGGCTCTCCCAGAAGGGGTCTGTCCACCCTCAATTTCTAGCCGGTGGGGATTTTCTTTCACAGCTTGTCCCTTTTGGCCTCAGCTCCAAGTCAGCCCTCCCTGACTTCTGATCTAATTGTTCCCCGAGAAGCCCCTGACTTCCAGATGTCTCTTTGGGCTCAGCGCCCAGGCCCCTCCAGGTCCTTATCTTCAGCCGTGGCCGCAGACTCCAGGTCTGGGGCCTGAGCGCAGGAGGGCACCTGTGGCTTCCTTTAGACCTCCGGGGTTGGAGCCCAGGTTGGCCCGACTCAGTCTGAGCCACTTGCCCCGCTCGGCGTCACTCAGGGGCTGCTCCGTCACGATCGTGGGCTGCGTGTGAGTCTGCTTGGGGAGGCTGAAGCTTTGCCCCTAGCACCCCTGAGGTCCCAACATTTCCCAGCCTCCAGGCCTTGTCCTGGCCATTAGCGCCTGGCCCTCCTGGAGCACCTATCACGGGGTCAAGGTCAGCGGGCAGCATGGTTACGAGCTGGCTTCCGGGAAGCCGAGGGGCTGGGTTGGAGGCTCAGCTCTGCTCCTTGTAGTTGTGTGACCATGGATGCATTCCTTTGCTGAGCCTGTTCCCACACTTATAAAAAGCCTGATATGAAAGTACTGGAACCTAATCTCACATGGTTGTTATTAGGACAATTAAATGATTAAATGCACGTCGGGGGTCAGAACAGCACCGGGCACGTGGGTCAGTGCTGACCAGGGGCTAGCTGTTATTTTCATGCTTTTATTATCTCTTTTTCTGCAAATGAGGAAACTGGCTCAGAGAAATGAAGTGGTTTATCCAAGCCACACAGCTTGAAAGGAGCAGATCATAAAAGCTACCTTTTCAGGCTAAAGATAGGGCTATTTATAAAATGACTGCAGGCTGTCCTGTAGGGCAAAGGACTACTGACCCCATGGGCCCAGGAGCTGAGCCCGGGAGAAAGGAGGAGAAATGGAGGCTGCACCGGACCTGTGTTCTCAGTCCTGCCTGCAAGAGAGGAACGTGGAAGCTCACAGAACGTAGAGGTCCTGCCCCGACCCTGGCCTTGAATGAGAGTCTCTAGCGGTGGATACGGGTGCTTTCACAGGCTCGCCACATGTTTCTAACGTGGGACCCAGTTGAATATCACTAAATAGGGCCTCAGAGGCAAGAGTGCAGAGAAGGGTATACAAATAGCCATAGGAGGCCTGACCTGGAGGGAGCGAGGGGGGGGTCACTGCGTCATTTTACAGAAGGGCAACTGAAGCACGAGAAGGGATGTGGCAGGTCCAAGGTCCCACAGAGTGTGAGCTGCGGGGCTGGTCTCCCCTGTCTCGGGGCCTCTGAGCCCTCAGACAGCCCCTCCCCGTGTCTGGGAGGGAACCACTGCTTGGGCTCCTTGATTTCTGGCAGGCTGAATGTGTGAGTTTTTCAAATGGCTTTGACTCTTGAGTCCATTAGTGATTAATTCAGAGTTCCATTTAGAGCCGGCTGATCCATATTTGGAGGAGGAGAACATTTTGTGGCAGCCGAGATGCAGCCACGATTCATCTGCGGGCAGCCCACCCACTCGGCGGCTTGGGAAGGCATGAAATCCAGGCCAGGCCCTCCCCACAGCACCCCTCCCCAGAAAGCTCTCTGGGGAGGCATGGCCGAGAGATTCGCACCTGGGTCGGGGGCGGGATCCTTTAGGAGTGAGCAGCACAGTCTGAAGAACCGGGTGTGGGGTGTGGCCCCCACTCTCTCTCAAGCCGTATGACCTTGGGCACACCCCTTAAACTTCCTGAGCCTCAGTTTACCCTTCTTTAGAAGTGATCACCCCTGCCCCTGTCCCACAGGAATGTGGGAAAAATCAACGAGAAAATGTGCTTGAGTGCACTCAGCACAGACACTTGGTAAATGAGAGGAAGGGGTGGCCATGGCCGTCACCCCTTTCCTCCAGCAGTGCTTCTGACACCCCCCCTTCTCCGGGCTCTGGGGAAAAGAGCTTCGGTGTCTGGATTTAACACGCACCACGGTGTGACCTTAAGCGTTATTTTACCTCCTTGAGCCCCAGTTTCATCTGTGAAGGAGAGATAATGGCTCCTTCCTGTCATGCAGTTCCGTGAAAAATGTCCACGAGCGTTGACAGCTCGCGGCAGGCCACTCCCGGTGGGGAACCCGGGTGGGACCAGGGGAGCAGTCTGTGCAGGGCCTCAGAGAAGTCTTAAAAGTTAGTACAACTTACTGAAAGTCAGTCTGCTTTTTCTCTCCTCAGGCCAGCAATTCTAACGATGACAGTGATCAAATAGTCCTTTTGCCTGGGGCCTGCAGCTTCTGCGGCCCCCTCCTGCGGCCCCCTCCCCTCATGGGCCACTGGACCTTCCAGGGATGATGGCTTGCCTTTCCTCCTCTGTGCTCTTCAGTGCCCCCCATACTTGCCTGGAGAACGTTTCCCCTCACGTACTCCACACCCCGCTTTTCAGCTCCCCCCCAAACTTGTCAGAAGAGTCTCTGGTGATGGTCCAGGGCCCCTTACAAGGCCGAGGGAGCCTGTCCTTCATGAACAGCCATGCGCCATTCTGCCTCCTGTTTTCAGGCCCTTCTCATGAGTCAGCCCAGAGCCAGTGATGGGGGTTATCTCCCCGTTGTCCTGCCCTCTCCCCCTGCACAGCCACACAGCCACCTCGCCCTCTGTCTGTCCCTCATAAGCAAAGCCTGCGGGACGGTGTGGGCCTACAGTAGAGACATCGATCGCAGGGAGCTGAGGCAGGCTGCTCAGTCCTGCGGCCTGAGGAGACGGCCTGGGGGCTGGGCTCTAACCCTGGCTCAGCCACACCCACCGTGTGACCTCTTTTCTCCGGGCCAAGGGCGGGGCTGGGCAGATGGCCTGGGTGGCACGCTGGCTTCCCCAAGGGCCTGCTGGCTTCTCCATCTGTAAGTGAGGGACTGGACTGAGCGACCACAGACGTCCCTTCCAGCTCTGACATTCTAGAACCAACACTTGTGGAGTATATCCCATGCTATGGAGCACACTCATGTACCTCTCCTCACGCCCGGCTCATCTTTGCATCCCCCTTCCCCCCCACAAAGTGGGCTGGGCACACCGGAGTCCTCAAGGATGTTTCTAGAAGGGTGGACTGATGTCTAACTGCCTTTACTATGTCACTCAGTCGTAAGTCCCCTTCCTCCAGATGGGCCGCCAGGAGAGGGGCGCGTGGTTTGCCATCCCCAGCTCACTATGGCTCTCTTCTTAGCATCCATGACACCTTCCTGAAGCTCTGTCCCCCTGGGAAGTACTACAAGGAGGCAACACTGACCACAGAGCAGGTCAGCTCCCTGCCAGCCCTGAGGGTGAGTGCAGCATGGGGGCAGGGCGGGGCATGCCACTGGGGTCCATGGAGGGGTCGAGGACACTGGGGGAGGGGTGGGCACTCTGGCTGCGGGGCGTCTGGTGGCAGCCTCTCTGGAGGGGCTGGTGGACCCCCAGGCGTAGGGCCCAGCAGGGCATGGTTTCCCAGCACTTCTCACACGCATCTGGCCTCACTCTATCCTTGCATCAGTCCCGGAGGCAGGACAGGCGTGATGACTGTCACCATTTCTCAGGTGAGGGACCAAAGTGCACGGAGACAATGCGACTTGCTCCAGGTCTCATGGGGAAGGGGGCGGGCCTTGTTGAGGCTCCCACCTGCCCTGCTGGCTGATCCTCCAGGGCCTGCCTGTGATTCCCTTTTGAGCCTCAGTTATGGCCCCCCACCAGCTTCCTGCTGACCATTTACTCGACCCCCCCCCCAGGACGCTGCACCAGCCAGCTCTCTTTGCTATCCTTTATGCCCCAAGCCAGATAAGTGGGAAGGTCGGGATTCCCCATTCAGGCCTTGGGGAAGCCAGGGTGCCACCCCAGTCTGTCTGCCCAGCCCCCTCCTCAGCCCTTTTCTGCTCAGGCTGCTTCAGTGGACAAGGGTTTTTCTAGAAGGACTGAGAACCTTCTCAGTTTCTTCCCTGAGAAGCCAGGAGCAGGCCTACGAGCCCAGGGACTGTCGTCCCAATCTGCCTCCTTCCATCTCCAGGTATGACCACAGGAAAGGACACGTGCATTTCTGTCCTTGTCCCCCTATCCTCTCCCCTTCAATTGAGCCAATCCTCCCTGACCTAGAGCCTGATAGATGAGAGAGGTGGGCCAACTGTTCCTATCTCCTCCTGGATTTCCCCACTTTCCTGAGCCAAATCTCATAACCCATAGACCCAGTATACACACACACACACCCTGCCCTTGCTAGAGCAGAGTCCTCGTACAAACCTGCGTCTCAGTCTCCCCACCTGTGCAATGGGCGGAGTGGTGGAGGTGGCTGGGAGTTGTTTCCATGTGCTCCCCAAGGCTCCCTGCACCCCACAGGCTGTGCTGACATGAGCTGTCAGTGACCCCCACCCCCATTCCCAACTTCTAAGGACCATCTTGAGTTTTTTGTTCCTGCTGTGAAAAGGCCCTGCCCTTCCCCCAAAGCACCTAGAAGAGCCCGGAGGTGCACCATAAAAGGGCTCCCCAATCACTTCTAAGATTTGTAATTAAAATGTGTACAGCGCCCAGAGAGGCCGACGTCAGGTTAACAAACCATGGTGGTGTCAGGCTTCCCGATGTTTCATTCTGATCTCAGAGGAAAAATGGTTTGAATTTGTCAATTGTGCAATGAGAGGCCATCTTCACTTCTGTCTGGAACAAGATGGGCCTGCGAGCTGTGGGCACCTCTTGGCAGAGGGCTGAGGGCTCGGGTGGGGTGGGGGTGGGAAGAAGGTCTTAAGGGAGAGATCACACAGGTGAAGGGGCACGCATTCATCTCGGGCTACGGACCTTGTTTTGGGCAGAGACAGAGAGAGAGCAAAGAACTAGGTACTTGAGATGGAGGCAGGAACAGAGAAGACAAAGGAATAAGAAGGGGTGTGGAGGGGGAGGGTGACGGGGCAGCTGGGAGCTGGGGTCTCAGAGAGGAAAGGAGCACGATACTCATAAAGGTGAGGTAATTGGAGAATGTGACTGTGGCAGACACAAAATGGGGGGCCCGTCCTCCTGGTACCCCCTACTCACACACACACCCACCCAGGCCCACACAGGCACACCTCCACATCCCCACCCCTCACACGTGCTGGCTGGGGGGGGTCTCAGAACTAGACTATTCACTCAGGGGCCAGAGCTGAGGGGCAGCCCGAATGGAAAGCTTCTGGCCTCCATTCCCCAGGTGGGGGACAGTGTCACTGGGCAGTCCCAGAATATCCCAATGTGAAGCCTGGCAAGAGACTCAGAGACCACCCAGCCTCATCACTGCCAAATGCTCTCTGCCCTGGTTTTACCCATCAGAAAACTGAAGCCCAGGAGGGAAACACCTTGCTCAGGCCCCGTGACCCCACTTCTAACCAGGGCTCCACCTCTGATCAGGGCTTGGCTTGGTGCTGACAGCGTGCCTAGGTCTGCAAGGTGCCCTGGACGAACAAGGGCAGCGCATGGCAAAGACCTGCCCTGGAGGGCCAGCGTGGAGGGTGCTGGGGGATGCGTGGGCCAGCACTCTGCACAGCCCCAGAACACCAGAAATAAAAACTATTTTATTTGCAATGTAAAGAATTTTAGCCTGTGGAGATTTTTCAGTTCAGCAGCAGTAAAGGTAGGGACAGCAACCAAATAAGCTGTTAAAATCTGTATCCCCCACCCTCACCCTTCTCCTAGTCAGGTCTGGGGTCTCTGTTCTGAGCCCCCGAGGAGCAAGCACTGGACTAGCATCAGAGGGCTGGGTCAGGGCCCAGCTCCATCACTCCACCTGTGATCTCTCCATCTAAGCCTGAATCCCTGTCGGTAAACAGTGTGTCCGCCCCGAGCAAGTGCGGGGGAAGAGCCACTGTGGGTTGGTGGGAGGGCTGCGGGAGGGGGTGCAGGCAGCCCCTGCCCATGGGGAGCACCAACCCGGGCCACCTCTGGAGGGCTGGACCCCCAAGTGCTTCACTGGACAGTGGCTGGGAACAGAGATGGGGTCTTGGGGCAAGCCTACTTTTGATTTTACTTATTTCATCCTTCTAAATGGCCTTTATTCTACTCTATTGCACAACTAAAAACCAGATCATTGTAGGAAAACACAGAAAAGCAATAAACAATAAAAACTGGTAGGCAGCCCACCTCAAGGGATGATCATCACGATCAATTTGCCTTATTTCCCTCCTTAATTTTTTCTAAGCAGATATATCTATTAAGTGTTTATTGGGATCACATTGACCTTTTTGTATGTTGCTTTTTTTTTTTTTTCCCCTTCCCATTTTGGTTTCTTTGTTCCTTTTCCAACTGGTTCTGAACAGCCAGAACCATCTCATGAATTTAGGACACTGAGCCACATCTAGAGAACGAGGGAACAGGACACTGGGCCAGGAGCAGAAGGGCTGGGTTAGAACTCACTTGCTAGCCATGTGATCTTAAGCAAGTCACCTCACAAGAGGAATGATTCAGGGTGGGAGGAAGCAAATAGACCCCAGGCAAAGAAGATGGGGTGGGAGGGGTGCCGCATGGAGCCTGTTTTCCTGCAGGTGTGAGACCTGGTTCTAGGTGCTCCCAGGTGTAGCCCTGGGTCCGAGGATGCAGGTTTCTTGACAGTATGAGGAAGCACTTCCTAATCGGCAGAGGTGTGTGCAGAGGGCAAGAGCTCCCTGTCACTGTGGGGCATGAAGCGGGCCGACAAGCATTTAGCTGGGATGTTCTAGCACACACTTAGGTATGAACAAGAGACCGAACCCCATGCTTGGTACCCTCTTCACTGCCCGAGCCTGTGGTTCTGGCCCTGGGACTCGTTCTCACTCTCTTTTGTGTTGGCGACCATGGTATGTCCCAGACTTTGGACTTTTCATAGTCCAGTAAAATTTCCAAAATAAATTTTTTTTCTTTTTTTGAGGAAGAACTAGCTAGAGATGCCAACTTTCCAATTTTGCCAAGTAAGGACATTTAAAAACGATGTGATCCACAATCACCATCATTTCATCTTTTAAAAATGTTCATTTTAGAGCAAAAATATAAGAAGGATCTAATCCCAGGCACAAGAACAGTTCCTTCCATACACATCTCTTCTTGTCATTTTTCGACTTTTGCTACCAGTCATCAAGCACTTTGTCACTGATCATCCCTGGTCCTCAGACTAGCTTTTGGGGCTTTAGATCTAGGACTAAATTTCCCTCCGTGTCTTTCCAATCTTGGTCGAAGGGAGAAGCTTGCTTCCCAAAATGAGCAAGGAGAGACTTGCTGAGGGTGTGGGGGCCCGAGTGTCCCTGTTGTGTCCTCTGTGGGCCCAATGATGGGAGCTGCGTGACTCACACTGCCCAGAACACATCTCTGGAAAAGGCTGTGAGAATTGGGCCCCAGGGAGCTTCGGGTACGGCTATAACTTGGCTCAGGGGTTTGAGTGGTCTGGGAAGAAAGTCCTGTTTCTTAACTTGGATTCACTGGTGGAAAAAATGGGTTGGTTAATATTGGGAAGGGTCTGCTCGTCAGCAGAGAACAAGGCAGGAGAATGGCCTGGGCAGCAGAGAGCAGTAGGAAAAACCTGAAGATGGGGACACAGTGGTCCTTTTTCACTCAGAAGTTTCTGTTTTCTCTTTGCGGCTTTCTTTGGTGTATTTAAAAGCAAATTAGCTCAATGTTTCTGTTCTTGTAAATAATGATCTTGCTTTCTGTAAACTTGGATGAGTAGTGGTACAGTGTGACCTGGGTTTCTGGTTTCCAGGCCCAGGACGGTGGGTGGTAGGACGCGGGGAAATCCCAAGGTCTCAGAGCTGGTGGGATGGAGGCTCGAACACAACACAGGATGGGCCAACACGCTACTCTGGCCTCTCCCCAGCTCCCCCTCCGGGGTTCCTGAGGGCAGGTGGTATGTGCACAGCCTGGCCTCTACTACATTGCCCCCCAGCATCAACTCTGTAAGCACAGAGAGGTTAGGGAACCTGCCTGAGGTATCAGGAGGCTCCTGAGGTTTCAGCTCCACATCCTTGGTTTCTACCAGTCCCCAGTTTTTCTGAACCTTTCTGATACCTGCTGACAGGCTGGGCCTAGCTGCTTAGAATAGCTTGCAAAGAACCCACTCCCAAGGCTTTCAGCAAATCAAGAGTCCTCATGTTTATTCAGGCTTTTGAGAAATTACCAAAGTAGCAGGGGCAGGGATGGGAATGTATTTTTTTATTTAAGTGTGTGTGGTTTTTTTTTTAAGATTTTAAATCAAAATTATTTATGCATGCCAAGAGTCAAGTTGCCCTCTGGGGGTCACCCTCATTTCCCTTCTCTGGAAAGAAACCATTTGCAGCTCTTAGCTGCTTCTTGGTTCTTGCCTTCAGATCTCTGGAGAGTGCTCTTGTATGGCCCCTTCTTAATATCTCAGCCTTTGACCTCCCCCTAGAGAAGAGGTTTAGCTCTTCCCTCCCCCACATGACTCCCATCCCCCACATCACTCCCAGTACAGGTATATAAGTATTTCGGTTAGATCGGTATTCAGTGTTTACGTTATGATGACTACATATGCTACTCGGAGCTGAGCCAGGAAGTAAACTATGGTTACTTTTCTCTGCACGTTTTCTGTTGTCATCTTCACAGGATGTAATCATTGTTTTTGCTTAGTTTTCTGTGTACTTATCATTAAGTTGACACCAAACCTCTGCTGATCACCTAAAAATCTCCTCTAATTAAAGGCTTTCAGAACTGAGATGTTTTCTGTACATCCCACTTTCTTGGAGAAATTTCTCTTGGAGACTTCAGAGCCACTCTAGTCAGGGCCGAGTGGCCCTCTAAGCCCGGTCCATGCTGTCCTAGATTCTGGTCACTTCTCCCTTGGATCTTCATTCCCTGTCTTCCTCTCTCCGCGTACTCCCTTGTCTTGGTGGAGCGCATCCTTTAGTAGCTTCCTGATAAAGGGTGCACGGAGGTAAAAGTCTTGCCACCTTCCATACACCTTACATGGCTGATAATGTCTTTATTCTCCCCTCGTACTTGATGGAGAGTTTACATGGAACTGACCTATCAGCTGGTTGTCATTTTCCCTCTCGTTGGGAAAGCAGAGCTCAGGTGCATTTCAGCTTTCACTGTTGTTACTGAGAAGTTCAAAGCCTTTCTGTTTCCTGACCTTTTTTGTAACTCGATTTTTTTTCTTCCTGGGAACTTGCAGGCTCTTCTCTTTGGCCCCAGGATTCTGAAAGTCCCAATGATGTGAGGTGGTGTGGGTCCTTCTCCCCATGTACAGGGCACGCAGAGGACCCGCTCAGTCTGGAAACCGTCATTCAGGACTAGGATGTTTCCATGGATTGTTTCCTTTGATAACTCTCGCCCTTGTGTCTTCTTTGTTCTCTCCTTCTGGGAACTCTAATATCCTGCTGTTGTACATCAGGGATCAGCCCTTTACTTTTTATCTCCTCTCTCCTATTTTTCATCTTCATCTCTTTGCTCTTCTTTCTAGGAGCTTTTCTCAACTTTATCTACAACCTTAATTTAGTTTTTCACTTCTACCGTTATGCTTTTAATTTCCAAGGGCTCCTTTCCCCCCTTCTGTTTTAAAATAGTATTTTCTTACTCCTAATGCAATGTCTTATCCGATCTTTTCTCCATGGTGCCTACCCCCCACCACCTCCCCCCCACCCCCGGCTTGTTTGGGTCTCCATCTTCCGTGTCAGTGGTCTTCCCTGGCTATCTGGTAATCGTCTGCTTATAGTGGAGAGTAGGGGGTGGTTGCTAAAGAGCTGTGTCAAAGCTAGAGTTCCTGGGTAGGCTTTCGACTAGGGGCTACCCTGGAGAGGGAGCAGGGGTGGTGGGGGGACCATTTCTTGAGGTCTCCCTAGAGAGGTTGGGAGGAAAGTTCTGAAAGGAGGGCTGCTGGAGTCTTAGACTTCAGCGCTTGTATATTTATTTAATCCCCAGTTCTCAATGTGGCTGACACCCGCCCCACCCCCCCACCCCCCCCCACGCAGAAGTGTCTTTTAGATTCTCCAGAGAACAACCTTCTAATCTGGCGCAAGGAAGGGCTGGGGAGGGCCAGCCTCCCAGCGTCCAGAGGAGGGGACTAGAACTCCAAAGCTTTCAACACTTTTAATCAATCCTCCTTTTCCGACCTCTATGTATTTTCAGGGCGTCCAGGTGCTTCCAGTTCCAGAATCTTTCAAGGATCCTGGGACGTAGAAAAGGCTGCTAACCAACTTTGCTCCCTGTGGGCTCAGGGTCGGGCTCTCTCCTGTCCACCCCGTCAGTTACCGCTCCCTGCGTGTGTCAGAACACTGCTGTTCTATCGAGTTCTCTGTTTTTTTGTGGGTGATGCCTCTAAAAACGCCCTTTACTGTAGTTGTAGTGGGTGTCAGAGAGAGTGAAAATAGATGCAAGCGTTCAACCCGTCATCTTCACCCAGGAATAACACCTGCGTTCCCGACGTTCAGTAAAGCATTAAGAAAACAGCCTCTCTTCACTGTTGCCGTCTCAGAATATACCACATGCAGCAGCTGCCCCCAGAACTATCCCGCTCCCCACTCCCCGCCTCGTGAATGCTCCCCTCGGCTGGTGTCCTCAGAGCTCCTGTGCGGATCATTCCCCTTCCTGTCCCTACATCACCCTCCAGCTGAGCCAAGCTACTCTGGGAGCCCCGCCCTCCCCAAGGACCCCTGGCAAATGACACTCCTTGTCCAGTTGATTTCATTACCAGGGAGAAATCTCCACAGCTGACACATTGTGGACTCAGCCTGATGAACAGGGTTCTCACACCTAGTTCTCATCTCTTTACCCTAGAAGCAGTTATTATTTACCATGCGTTGTGCACTGAGTGAGGTCTCGGGGGCTTCCTTTCTCATAGAATTCTGGGTAAAGAACATACAGGAGAATCACAAACCATAGGGGCTTTGCAGAGCTCAGATCCTTGACCCCTTATGCCAAATGCTGCGCCCCAGATGGGCACATTCAGGCTACCTGTGGGGGAGGGGGGGAGTGTAGTGCTACCTGGAGAGACCCAGCCCAAGACACTTGGTCATCTCTGTGTCTCCTCCCCACTTCTTAGGGTGCTGAATGGCTGCTGGGGTAGCCAGGCAAGTCTAGGCACCACTCCCCAAGGGCCCTGGAAGGACCTCCCTAGTGCTGTCCTGCAGCTGGTCCAGGGCTGGGGCTCAGCTCAGAAACGCCTGCAGGTCAACTCTCCCAGCAGCCTTGGCTGGCTGAGTTTTTATCTGAAGTGACAGCTGGGGAAGCAGAGGGTCAAGGAGGGGAGGCAGTTCGTCTACTGAAAACTCTGCTACTATAAATGACCATCCTGCTTCGGCTTTCAGAGGGCTGGAAGGGAGTCCCAGAGGCCTGTGGGTTCCCGAGCCCCTTTTCCACGGCAGATGGCATGCCTCTGGAAAGACTTTGCATCTGCCCATCCAACCGAGAAGAGATCGGGGGAGGGTGGGAAGGCAGTGCCTGGACTCTGGGAGTCTTCCTGGTACATCTTTTTGATCAACTTTATCAGAGCCTTTGTGTGGCTACCACCTCATGGCACCTCCCAAGGATGGACAGGCCGTTACAGCTGAAGAAACTGAGGCCCACAGACTGCATGTGCAAGGTCGCAGGGCCAGTCAGAGGTGGAGCCAAGGTCTCCTGCTCCAGACTAGCCTGTTTCCATGTCTCACCTTCTGAGCTCCCACCACCTCGGAGGAAGCTCCTGTTGAAGTTCGCTCCCTGGTGAGGAGCTCGCCTGCCCGCTCCTAACCTTCACCTCAGGGCAGTCCTCTGAGCACACGTACTCAGCCAGAGGGCAGAGCTGGGAGCACGGGGGCGGGGAAGGCTGCATGCAGGACGCGGTGTCTGATCACCCCCTGCCCAGGCCAGGACAGCTGGACCCAGTGGTAATCCCCAGGCTGTATTTAGGCCACTGCCCTGGGCCCTCCCTCCCCCTCAGATGTTCTCCCAGGCTTGCTAACAAAGGAAGTGGATTGGATGGTTATAGCAATTCTGCTTTCCAGCCCCAAATGTCCACTGCCATGAGTCATGTGCTTTGTGGTCATGACCCCTTTGCGTGTTCTGCCGCATCTGATTCTCACAGTGGGTCTGTAAAGCACAGCGGTACAGCCCCATTCTACAGATGAGGGAACTGAGTCTATGGGAAGATCAAAGCTCCACCCAAGGCCACACAATCACGAAAATACTTCTGTTCTTTCTTCTCCATCTTCTGGGGGCAGATGAAGTCAGGGTCCCCAAGCAGATCACCATGCATGTATCTGGGCGCGTGCATGGCAGGAGGAAGGAGGATGGGAAGGAGCTGGTGGCCTGGACAGTGGGCGACCGAGGGAGGAATGGCTTTTCCCACCTCTAGCTGAGATGCCCTCCCCAACCCTCCCTTGGCGACAGATCACACATGTGTGTTTTGTATACTGGGGAGGCCCACACCGAGGCCCAGCTCATTTCGTCAGGGCCCCTCCCAGAGCCCAGCGTTTCAGGCTCCCGTGGCAGGCCTGGGAATTGCCTGAATCCCAAGTCCCCAAGCCATGTCCCACCCCTAGTGCCCAGACTCCCGAGTGGGACCAATACTCCACTGAGAAAGAAGAGAGAACAAAGGGGCAGCCCTGGCCTGCGAGCACCCCAGCCTAGCCTCCCAGGCTCCCACCCAGAGGCCCCACCTCCCAGGCCATGAGGTCACTCTGAGCCTTTGGAGAGAAGTAAGCTGACTCTTAAGCACCCCCTCCCCAGATAAATACTGGGTGCTGATCAGAGACCCAGCACCTCCCCGCAGGAGCCTGGGGTCCATTTGGCAGAGTTCAGGCCAGCTGGCTCCCCTGCCCCACCCTCCCCGCCTGCCCCGAAATCCGGGCTGTGCCAGGCACTGTGCCAGGATGCCATGCACACTTCATCTCATCGAATCCTCAGGGTAACTGCGAGGAGGGAGTTATCCTCACTCACAGCTGGGAAGCAGGGGAGCAAAGGGGTTAAGCAACTGGTCCACAGTCACACAGCTGATGAAGGGCCCAGTCGCCAGCTCAGCGCTGACTCCCCCCTCCTCCTAGGGGGAGGGTCCCGACTCCCACGGGCAGAGTCAGAGCTGGGAGGGCAATTTGGCAGCTGGCTCACTCCCTGCATTTTCAAGCATCATTAGATCTTTTTCTGACAACTTCATCAGTTAGCAGGGCTCAGAATTGGCAAAAATCCGTATTTAGACATTCAGCCAAAGAATTAAGAAGTGGCTGGTTTCAGAAAAAGCTCAGTGATGTGGGAAGCCGGCTCTGCTGCGGGTGAGCAGTCAGCAAGAGAGAGATGGCTCTGGCCCCCAGCGTGGGTGGGTCGCAGGGCTGACACCGGTGGCCTTGAGCACATGTCCTTGCTCACCTTGGGTCCTCGGTGTCCTGATCTTCCAAATGGGTATGATCAGGCCTCCCACACAAGTGGTTAGGATAGCCTGGAAGGTGGGGAAGGGCTCTGGGCTCCCACTTGTAGCTTTTCCCTCTGCTGACTGACCGGCCTTGGGTCAACTTTGGCCTCAACTTTCTATCTGGACCCCAGGGCAAGGCGTGAGTGACCCCCGGGGGTGCTAAGCGGGGTGGGGGGGGCGGTGCTGCGGGAGGAGGAGGGGCCTGTGAGGGTGTGGCCACGGGAAGCCCCTCCCCCAGTGCATCCTGATGCAACATGCTGCAGAGCTGCCTCCCTGCCTCTCTCTGGAAGGGGGTCAGGTGTAGCACTCCCCACTGCTCACCCGGGTGAGGTTTGTTCAACCCCTCGTCATCCGGGGCCAACCCGGGGGAGGTGTTCTGTTTCCTGTGCAGAGTGCGAGCGGCCCCCTGCCACTTCATGTGTCACATCTCACTGACCCTGGGAAGTAGTTACTGCTCTGGTCTCGGGTCAGACCCGCATCAAACCAGGACTGTTGCCCCCACGTCCTGCTCCCCTTGCCTCTTCCCACACTTCTCACCTCTGGAAGGTATTTCTCATGCAGCCAAAGCCACTCGGGCCTTTAATTGGCTCTGGCCATCATTCATGATTTCTCCCAGAGCTCCCAAGAGCAGACATACGTATCACCCTTGAGAGCACTTGAGAGGCAGTCTGGCATCGCGGACCAGGCAGGCCCGGGTCTGAACGCTTAAGCAAGTCGCTCGAACCCTCAGAGCCTCAGCTTCCTTACCTTTAAGACGGGAACCACAAGTCCCCTTCTCAGAGCCGTGTCAGGGCTGTGTCAGGATCCAGTGAGACGTATGCTCTGGCCCTCCCAAGGTGGCACATCACCTCACTGTCTCCCCTTGTGACAGGCACCTGAGAGTCGAGGCAGGAGCGGCCAGCCCCACTGCCGGGTGAGAGACTAGAAACCCGGGCAGGTGGGAGGGCCGTCTGGCAGGGCGAGGGCTGGGACTGGGCGCCATGTGGGCACTCGCCCCACTGGGCTCTCTGCCCCTGCGAAAACCATTCATGAGGCCGAGGTGAGAAGTGAATCCGGACTTCCTTCCAGAGGTGGAGGGTGCTCCCACCCTGCTGCAGAGGACACTGATGGGACCATTTTCAAAGCACTGCTTGCACCCAAGTTCCCTGGCGGCACCCAAGGGAACAGGCTGTGGAGGGCTTGGGGACATGTTTGTCTGGCACCCTGGTCCCAGGCCTGTGTCACAGAGTCTAAGATAAACAAACCCCATCTCAGCTTTTCAAGAGTCCTGGTCCCGAGGGCCCTTCTCAGCCTGCTGGCTGGAGGCTTTATTCCACTCACGTCTTTTCTGATAACTTCATTTGTGCCACCAGAGACCTCAGACTTGTTTAAAAATAGAAACATAAACAACATTGTTCCTGAAATGCCCCCCCCCCAACTTTGGGCCTCCTAATGAGGTGCTGGCCAGGCTGGCCGGGGCTCTGTTCCCAGGATTTTCGACCCTCTGCAGGCCTCGGGTCTGCTGCCGCCTCCACAGGGACAAGATGCCCCACAGCTCGGGAGGGCTTCCCAGTGGCAGACGCCGCAGTGTGGAGGCTGGTGCTGTGCAGCCGGCCCGGAGCTGTGGGCCACTGCGGCTCCACACAGCTGGGGTCGGGGACACAGTCACCCAGGTGCGGAGGGACAGGCCAGGCCCAGCACGGGCCCAACCACAGCCCCTAAGGAAGCCAGGCCCCTCCATGTGCCAGGCACTGGACCAGCCCCCCAGGACTCTGCCCGCAAGTCTCCCAGGCTGACAGGCTTGTTGCTCAAAGTCCTGGACCGGGGTTTGCAGTTTGTGGAAGACTTTGGTTTTCCCCACCTGAACAATGGACCTAATGAGAGCAGCCGTGCCTACCTCGGAGGGTTTTATGAAGACTGGATGAGAGGAGGGGATGTGAAGATGCTAGAATGGCCTGAAGAGAATCTCAGGCAGCCTTCATAGAGGAAGAGCTTCTGGACAGAGGCAGTGGCTTTGCCCCTCTGACCTCACAGCAGGGGCTGAGAGGGAGGGGGCAGTGTCCCTGGATAGCCACCAGGCTGCTGGAGAGACCCCAAACCCCACCTTCAGGAAGGCAGCTAAGAAATGGATGTGTTCCACCTGAAGAAAGACTCCAGAGGATATAACCCTTTTTATGTATTTGCTGGCAGGTGGAGGAGGATTTGGAGCAATTGGATCGGGTTAAAATTCCTAAACAGATAGCACTCTTAGAAGCCAGAGCAGGCTCATTCAGAGAGCAAGCCACTTGTCCCTGGAAGCATCCCAGAGTAAGCTGGCCAGAGTGCGGTGCGGGGGGATCAGGCCTCAGGCAGCGGTGGCCCACCTGCCCAGGACATTGAAACAGAGATGATCGATGTCCTTCCATCCCCTGAATGTCCCTGCGTCCAGAGCTCCAGCCAGGAGAGGGGTGGTCCTCCTCTCTCTTTCTGCCTGAAGCCAGATGTCAGAGGGAAGTGTGACCAGTCGGCCAACCCCATGCCGAGGGGAACTGAAGCAAACGTCTAGACCCAGACACCAGTTCTCCGGTGACAAAGATTGGAGATGGCTGGAGGCACCTACTTCCTCCTGCTCGCTGGCCCCTGTTGACCCAGAGCCCCTCCTTTGGCCAGCACCCCATGAGTGCCCCAGGACTCAAGTGCCCCCCATTTTCAGGAGGGCAATCAGGGAGAACAGCTGGTGGGCAGCTCTGCATCAGGGACCGGTCAGTCCCTTGTCCGCATAAGCTGCTGCGCTCTCCATTCTGGGCGGAAGGCCTCCGGGGAATAGGGAGAATCCCCGAGGGAGGGGAGGCTGCCCAACAGGGCCAGGCAGTTGAGGGGACCCCACCTCTATCCGCAGGTGCCCCCCTCCTCAGAGAGGCCTCTGAGCCAGCAGGGACCCCGAGGGGCGAGGGAGGCCAGGACCACGGTGCTCTCCCCGTCATGCAGACCAAGACAGTGAGACCAAGGCAATAGCACAAGGAAGCCGACAACACTGTTATAATCCGGTCGAAATTTCAGGAAACATGCTCACTACTTGCTCGTTATCAACCCGTGGCTTTATACTTTGGAATGCATCTGGAGAGACAGAGACAGACACTGCGAGATGAACTGCAGGCTTCTTCTGCTGAACTTCCATTTCCATCGGTGCTTCCTTGCTGGCCGGGCAGGAAAGCATCCACCAGCTCCTCACGGGGTCTGAGAGCTGAGTCCAGCTTTGCCTGGGGCCCAGCCTTCGCCGTGCAGAGAAGGAAGCCGAAAAGAGAAGCAAAAGCCCCTGCTTCCCAAGCCTCTGGGAAGGAGAGTTTGTATGCACTCTTAGCAAAATGTCTCGGAAGTGCAGTTTTCTTTTTTAACTCGCTCTTTATTTATTGTTAAAATGGTATGTCAGCATTCAAATACATTTTCTAAAAAACTAATCCCCTTGGCATCCAGCCACCCTGACAGAAATTGTCATTTCTTTTGTAACCTTCTTCCCCTGGGCACACTTCATTTTACATCACTGTAGACATACAGAGATACAATTTTATTTTGTGCTTTTTCTCCCATTAGGCGCAAATATGTTTTTTTGGTGTTGTTACATAGTCCGTGTAATTATCATTTTAATGGTTGCATAATTGCATTGAGTTCTGATTTACTAAACCACCCTCTCAATGGAAGGACATTACCATTGTTCCCAGTTTGGGATTTTTTTTTTTTTTGCTACTATAAATAATTTTGCAATAAACATCCTCGTGTATTATTTTCTTCCTTTTAGGAAATTATTTTCTTAGTTTAGATTTCCAGGTTCCCCTTGGAGGCATGAGAGAGATAGGGCCGTCCACTTTGGGACTTTGAACTATGCAGCCATTAAGATGATAATTATACTGCCTATGTAGCAACACGGAAAAACATTTATGCCTCAAGGGGGGAAAAAAGCACAAAATAAATGTAAAACCTGGGCTCCTAAATATCCCTAAGCCAAGCTGATGATAAAAGATAGAGCCCTTAAGACCTCTCTCCAAGTTGACATAAAAACTTTGCATGAGGTTTTTCCATAGGCGTGTGTTGGTGTTCCATCCATTTTCTCCAACCTTGAGGAGGGTCCTGTGTGAGCACTCCCTTGGCATTTCCTGCTGAGAGGCGGCAGCCCTAGCTCCGGGGTCTCCTCCTGCTGTCTGCCTGGTGCCATCCTGAGGTCAGGAGTTGCTGTGGACCCAGGTGCAGAGCTCCACACACCTGCTGTGACCCAGCATCGTTTCATCCTGCCATCACCACTGCCCCCCACCCCTGGCCCCCAATGCCAGGATTCCTAGGACATTTTCCACTGCTCCCCTTGCTCTTTCATGAGCTGCCATCAGCACCAGTCATAACATGTAGCTCGGAGCTCAGCCTGGATCTGCCTGCTGGCCCAGGAGTATGACACCTCTGTGCACATTTTTTCCCATTTTGATGCAGCGTCTTCCTGGGACACACTCCATGGCAAGAGCTCAGATTTGAGGGTCAGACAGACCTGGGATCAAGTTGCCGCTCTTCCTCTTTACTTGGTTAAGTTCTTTAACCTCTCAGCTCCTGGGTTCTGTTTATCTATACAATGAACTGACTGATATCTACCGTGTGGGTTGTTGTAAAGAATAGATGGGGTCACATGTGTGAACGAGAATGGCGCAGCACGTGACACGCGGTAAATATTTAACGAGCACCGGTTTCCCCCTGGGGTCCAAGGGAAAATGGGGATGAGTTGAGGTGCCTAGAGGGCTGGGTCCCTAGTAGGCGCTTAATGAATGTGTAAGTAATGATGAGCGTTGCTGGCTGGGCCCTAGGCAGTCAAGGGCAGCCTGCTGTGGTTGGGACAATAAAGGGGAAAGTGCAGGAAAGGAAGTTGGGGGATTCAAAACGCCAATAATCCAAAATATCAGGAACTGAAAGGATACAGGACCTTTGAGAGACTTCGGTTTGGACTTTGTGATGTTGAAAGACTCACCGAGCATCACAGAGGGAGCGTAGCCCCACCTCTGGGCTGGGGGGCGAGCCCCTTTCAGTTTATATCCGTTGATGCAAAGTGAGGGGCAAAATACAGCAACTGCTGTTGCTTAGATTGTTGATAAAAGAGAAATTGTTGTCTTGAGGCAAAGATATACATCCTACAGAGTTCACAGAGGAGCATGTTCCCAGAGTGCCCTGGGGTGGGTGGCCCCAAACAGCTGCAAAGCTGCCCCGACACTCCCCTCGGGGAGCCCCTCCTGCTTACAGACAGGAAGGCTGCTTATAAACAGTAGGCGGGAGCCAGGGGGGCCGAGGGGCCCGGACAAGCCGGGGAGCTCTGCTCTGGGCAGCTCCCGAAGGTGCCTGGTCGGCCCCGGGGGTGACCCGATCACGTTAGCCAGGCTTTCCTGCTCGGCACCAACTGCCCTTCAAGGACAGGTACAGACCGTGTTTTAGGAGATTTTTATATTGGCTCTTTGGAACTTTGTTTGCATTTTCCACAGAGAAACGTATAAACTGTTGTTAGGTCCCCAGCCTGAGCCACAAGTTGGCGCCACTCCTGTTGCCAGGGCGTCAGAGTAGAGAAACGGATCCTGCTGCAGCTGGGGAGCCGTAAGGACCTGGGGACCTTCTTGCCCCGGCGAAAACCCTTGGCTGCCAGCCACCTTTCCTCCAGTTGGATGCCCTGTGAGAGAACACGGCCTCCCTCCCCCATTCTTCTGTTCTTTTTTTGGGGGGGGGGGAGGTTGCAAAGGATAAGGAGGAAGGGCTCTGATGTCCCCCTCTGTCCCTTCTGCCCCCATCTCCTGCACATCTGCTTCACTTCCTATGTACCCAACAAAAGCCTTGATCTCTTCACCCATTTCCATAAAAACTCCACTTTGGCCAACCGCTGTACGGATCTGGGTTGGCGCTGCAGAAGGGGTAGGGAGGTAGGTAGGTAGGTAGGTAGGTCCCAGGAAGGGTCGCATCTTGGATCATTCGCATTCGCTGTCTCTCCTCTCTCTCTCTCTCTCTTCCATCTGTCCCCCTCTCTGTCCACAGCCTAGAGGGCCTCTTGGGGTGCCCACGTCTCCCTCCTCCTTTCTCCATCCAGATCTCCCCTAGCACAGGGGTCTTCCCGCTCACAGTACCCACCTCCCCAGATGCCCGCTGCTCTAGGATCTATAGCGTTGTTTTTCCTCTTTATCTTCGTGACTCAACAAAACCGCAAAGCTGCGGGATTGAACTGGAGAGTCATTCGTAGGACACCAGTGCTTTATTTGGTACTCTGGGAGAAGTGGTTTTCATCAGAAGGTGTAAGGCGGTAAATGGAAACATTTCTGAAATAAATCTGGCAGAAATTGGAAGAGGGAAGTGAGGGGGGAAAGCAGTTGAAGGACACGTTCGCAGGAGAGACAGTTTGTCGCAGGTGGAATTGACTGTGTGTAGTGAGTTCAGACAAGGGAGGGCCGCAGTGGGTTGGGGGGGATGGAGCCTGCCTGCCTCTGTTGGGGGGGGAGGGGGGACTGGCCACAGCCTGAGGGAGGGAGGGGGTGTGGAGGGAAGGGAGAGAGAGGAAAAGGAAGCTTTGTGAGGTGTCCGTGCAAAGCAAATGTTTGCCAGTTGGGCGTTTGCCCTGGGCTGAGGCTGGAGGCTGCCCGTGCTGCCCACCACGTGTCCGTACAAGCCCCGTCCCCACCCACGTCCTCGTTTGGGTGGGATGCTGTGTCCTGGAGGGGGGGATGCGGTGGGGGAGGGGGGGATGTGGTGGGGGAGGGGGCAGCACCTGATGTCATGTCTCTGCCATGGATTAGCACTGTGACTTTGACCGGGTCACTAAGTCTGAGGATTGGCTACATGAAAGCCACCTGGGCAGCTTGATAAGATACAGACTCTCGGGTCCTACCCCTACAGGAGCTGACTCAGAAAGCCCATGAGGGGGGTAAAAGGATGCAAATTTTGGTGAAGGTCCCTGTGGGCTTCAGACACACAGGCAGTGGGCGTGTTCGTATCTCTGTGAGTCTCTAGCCTCAATCCCCAAATGAGGTTACGGATCAGTTGGCACTCAACATGTCAACCCCCTTCACGCCCCCTCTCCTCCCCAGGCTGCCCTCCCTTGAGTCCCCTGGAGATTGCACACGGAGGTGATGCCTCTGGCCACAGTCAGCAGTGACCCTGAGGAAATGTTGGGCCATGGGCACCCCCTGGAGCCAGAACTAACATTTCTACTCTCCCCATCAGCAGGCAAGTTGCGCGCCTGGCAAACACGTAGGCCCAGGCGCCATCTTTGCTTGGGAGCTCAAAAGGAGTAGCTCTGCCAGGGCCTGGGGCTGCTGGTGATGCTGATGCAGGAGATGGTGGAGTTGGGGGTGATACGAATGGTAGCTAGTGTTTTTTGGGGGTCTGCCAGTGGCAGGTGTTTTGCAAATCTGATCTCATTTGATCCCCATAAAACCCCATGAGCAAAATTATGATTCTGCCCATTTTACAGATGGGAGATGGAGGGGCCCCAATGTCTGCCCAAGGTCACACAGTTTGTTTTTGTTGTTACCCTTGTTACCCAGGAACGTGAACATGGTTTGATGTGTTGTTAGGCATTCTAGAGTTGATCTCGAGCTGTTAAAAATAGGCTGTACAAATGTGAATAGACACTAATCTATAAAATGGCTAAGTCTGTCCCTCCTCTAATAGGTGTTGGTAAACCAGTGAGGGACAACTGGGCTTTTGGGTCCCCCCTCCCCTTTTCTTTTCATTCCTTCATATTTTTCCTTTGCTGCTTGGGCAAGTTGCTCTTGAGATTGTGTAAACCTCAAAAGCTGCAGATACCAAAATCTTGTAGATGTCAAACAAAATTATTCTACCGGCTTTTTAGAGTCAGTCTGACTCCAGAGCCTCTGCTCCTTCCATTCTCTACCTCGAGGCTCCCACTGCACGATGCCAGGCCCCTGGGCCACCCCCCAGAACAATGCAGTCCCCTAAGCTCCTCCATGCTAAGCAGGTAGCTCTTCCGGAAGTTTCCTCAGGGCAGTTGCAGGTACCTGTGGGCCTGAAATCTGGGGAGAGACTGCGCTGGTGGGTCTGAGCCAGGTTCAAGCCACATGGTCCCATGGATGTTTAATAATATTTAACATTTTTACTGCCTTTCTCCCCTATTTGTTCCATTAGTGATCTGCCTCCAGCTGCCGGCAGGACACATCCTCAGCCTGTCCCTGCCAACCCATCTGTCACTAGGAGACAGCTCCCATACGGGCCTCTCTGTTTTTAGACTTCAGGAAGGTTGAACATCTAAAATGCAGAGATTGTCCCTTTTTTATAAACAACTGGCCTGGCCAGCTGAGGAGTGCATTCACCTAAGTGAATTTTTCATCCCTCACCCTCCCTGTCCCCAACTCCCCTTAAATGGAAATGTAAGGCTTCTCTCCACCTGGTGAAGATCATACAGACCAATCTGGGTCTTTGAGAGGTTTGAGGGTCCAGTTGCTCTCTCCCACATAACATTTTTATCTATCCAGCCAGAACCTGGGCAGTCTGGAAAGCGGGAAGGGGCTGGAGGCCATGTGGAGAAAGAAGGAAGGGGGAGCCCTGTTGCCTGGCCTTGTTTCCTAGTCCCCTCCACAGAGCATCCCCCAGAGTCCCACCACATCTTGCTCCCTGCCTGATCTGGCGTTGGCTCCTGCCCTGTCTCTGTCTCCTGGCTGGTTTCTCTTCCTGGGCAACTCATAGCAACACTACCCCTCCAAGCTCTTGTCATTTAACTTTGCTTTGTACTTGATTCAGACATGTCTACCCCACCTGTTCCTGAAGATAATTATTTAAGTGCCTAGGTTGAGTCCCATAAAGGACAGAGGAGGCATCGCCATCATTTGGAGGGTCCTGGGAACTTGTTCAATGCCTGGTGAACAGTAACTCACCTTATGCATTTGCTACAAAGTCTTGAAGTTCAGGTTCATGAGTTTTGTGCCCTGCATCCCTAGCTGAGAAGCCATATCCTTCAGCTCCTCCAGCTTGTTCTCTGAGCAATTGCCAAGTGTCAGGGACATGGGACTCAGGGTAATGCCTCAAGCCCTGCTTGCTTTGTGTGTGCAGAAATGTGAATTTTAGAAATTTTCTTGGAGTCAAGAGTAGCAGTGCAGACAAAGCATTGAATTAGGAATTTGCATTCTCCTTCCCTGGGCTTTGGTTTCTTCTCTGTAAAATGGAGTGGTGATATCCATCCGGCCATGTGCCTGCAAGATAGTCACAACCCAAACCAATAGCTTGCACACAGTAGGTGCTCATCCTGGCTGGGTTTGAGTTCTGACCGAACAACTTCAACTCAACACTGCCACCTTCTGGCAGAGTTACTCTAGTGCTGAAGGGTGCAGGGGTTCAGACCCAGAACTAGGAATTCCTCCTGGCCAATGGGTCAAAGGAAGAGAAACCTTCCGTGAAGGGACATCCAGCTGATCCATTCTCAGTTCAGCCCAGAAGCTCCATCCACCTGTGGCTTCCAACCACTGCCCCTTGGTGACAAGCTCCTTCATGTCCTCAGGGGCCTCTTCCTAGGGGCAAGTTGCCCAGGAACACAGGGTTAGAATGGGCTCCATCTCATAGACCTGGAATTCTTGACACTCTCTCTTTTCCTCCAGTGACCAACTCCCACCCTTGGGTGAAGGGCCCTTTTTTTTTTTATTTAAATAAACATTTAAGTCCTTTCTTTTCTAATGTAAGCACTTAATGCTGTTAATTACCTTGTATACAATGTTCACACCAAATACCACAAATTTTAATATCTTGTGTCTTCGTTTTCATTTAGATCACATTATTTTCTCATTTCTTTTGTGAATTTTTGACTTTGAGGATCTTCAAGATACCTTTCTGTTACTGATTTCTAATTTAATTTTGTTGTGGTCAGAGAACATATTTTGTATGATTTAAATCTTTTAATATTTATTAAGACTTCCTTTATAACCTAAAATATGATCTATCTTGGTAAATGTGCCAAGTGCACCTGAGAAAAATATGTATACTACTGTGTAAGGTGGAGTGCTCTATAAAATGTCGATTAAGTCAAGTTGGTTGCTAGTCTTCTATTTCCTTAACGATTTTTTTTGGTCTCTTGTTCTATCAACTATTGACAGAGGGATATTGAAATTTTTAGCTATATATATGGATTTATCTCTGAAAAGGATTTAAAATGAGAAAAAGTTCTTTCATATTTACTCACGTATTTATCATTTCTGGCATTCTTTGTTCCTTTGTGTAGATCCAAGTTTCCTTCTGGTATTTTCCTTCTTCCTGAAGGACTTCTTTTAATCTTTTTGTAGCTCTGGTCTGCAGATGAATTCTCTCAGCTTTTGTTTGGGGAAAAATAAGTCTTTTGTCTTTAGGTTTGAAGGATATTTTTGCTGGGTATAGAATAATAGGATGAGAGCCTTTTTTTCCCTTTCTCTCAGAGTTAAAGATATTGCTCTGTATCTTTTGGTTTGCTTAATTTCATTTTTATCTCTGTTCCTCTATATGTATGTGTTCCACCCCACCCCCACCAAAAAATATTTTCCCCTTTATCACTGGTTTTTAGCGATCTGATTATGCTGTGCCATGGTGTGATTTTCTTCAGGTTTCTTCTGCGTGGGTTTTGTTGAGCTTCTTGAATTGATGGGTATATAATTTTCCTCATCTTGCTTTCCTCTATCTTCTAGAACATATTATTTTGTCTAGAACATATTATTTTGTCTTATGTCTGTTATTATGTCTAGAACACACTTAATGTCTGTTATTATGTCTAGAACACACTTATCATTGTCTTAATGTTTGTGCCTGCTTATTCTATCAGTATCATTTCTGGATCTGGGTTTTTTTTTATTATTAGTTGTTTTTTCTACAGGTTGTGGGTCTTATTTTCCTACTTTTTTGCAGGACTGCTTTTAATTGGATGCTGAATATTGAAAATTTTATATCATTAGATGCTTAATTTTGTTGTATTCATTTAAATGTTACTGAGTTTTGTTCTTGGATGAAGTTTTGTTCATTGAAATGAGTTCAATCCTTTCAAGGATTTGCTTTTAAGATTTATCAAGGCAAGTACTGTATGATCTTTATTACATAACCATGGTACACTTATCAAAACTGATAACAAATTAAAATTGGTGGGACACCACAAACTATATGACAAACTTTATTTGGATCTCACCAGTTTTCTCATTTATGTCCTTTATCTGTTCCAGTAGCCACTCCAGGCTCCCACGTTACCTTTAGTCTCCCCAGTCTGTGACAGTTTCTCAGTCTTGTCTTTCATGATTTTTTGGAGAGCACTGGCCAGGTATTTTTGTAGAACTTCCCTCAATTTGGGTCTGTCAGATGTGTTTTCTTGATTAGACTGGGGTTATGGATTTGTGCAACAAATAACCGCAGAGGTGAAGTGCCCTTCTCATCACATCATATCAGGGAATACATGATATTGACATGACCTATTACTGGTGATGTTAACCTTGGTCACTTAATTAAGGTGGTGTTTCTGGATTTCTCCACTGTAAAGTTACTTAGTGGATAGAGCTAGAAAATATATGTATGTATAATAACTTATATATACTACACACCAGTATTTATTTTTGTATATATCGTATCTAGACTTCCCCTCTTGCTTATTTGTAACTTCTTGTGACAATGAGAAACTTGGTTCCTATTATCTGTTATTTATTTATCTATTCGTTCAACTCCAGTATCCATGTAGTTTCCGAATTGCCAACCCACACACACGCCTGGGAGAAACAAATTTGCTAGGTAAGGCACAGTGTTCGTTTATGGCTCTTTTTATCTTTAGACTATGTACCCAGTCAAACCACCATTTCCCAAAGTTATTTCCGAATTCCTTCCAGCGAGGTTTTGTCATACATTTGAAATACAGTTACTTTTATTTGTCATGGTCCCCATTTCATCCTAGGTTTACTAGCATCCTGGGTCTTTAATACTTTTTAAATTTTTTATTTGCATTCTGTAAACTTCACTCATTGTGGGGTATGGTTCTATGGGTTTAAACAAATGCATAGAAGTGTGGATCCACCACCACAGTACCACCATATAGAGCAGTTCCATCACCCTAAAAATTTCTTTGTGAGTCTCCTTTGTAGTTAATTTCTTCTCCTCCCCCAAACACTGACAACCACCTATTCTCCATCCCTATAGTTTTGCATTTTCCAGAATGTCATACAAATGGGCTCATATAATATGTATTCTTTTGGATCCGACTTCTTTTACTCAGCAAAATACATCTAAGAATTATCCACACTGTTGCATGAAATCAATACTTTGTTCCTATTTATTGTGGAGAAGTATTCTAGTATATGGATATACCAGGGTTTGTTTATCCATTCACCTGTTGAAATACATACCGATTGCCATGGCTTGCCTTTTCACTTTCTTAATGATGTCTTTTGAACAAAATAAATTCTTATTTTTAATATACTCCAATTTATGGATTTTTTCCCCTTAATGATCAGTGCTTTTTGTATATTGTTAAAGAATTTTTGCCTCAAGATCATGAAGATGTTCTCCTATGTTTTTGTCTACAAGTTTTACTATTGGTTTTCCACGTTAGATCTATGATCAATCTGGAATTGATTTTTATGTATGGTATGAGGTAGGAATCAATCCAACACCACTTATTGAAAAGACCTTCCTTTCCCTCACTCTGTTGCAATGTGATATTTGTTATAAATCAAGTAGTCATATATGTGTGGGTCTGTTTCCAGAATTTTTATTATGGTCATTGATCTGTCTCTCCTTGCACCAGTATCAATTACTAAAGCTATAGTAAGATCTTGATATCTAGTAGTATAAGTGCTTCTGCCTTGTTCCTCTTCTTTAGAATTGTTTTGGCTGTTCTTGGCCCTTTGTATTTCCAATTTCCATATAAGTTTAGAATCATCTTGTTAATTTCTGCAAAAACATCAGCTAGAAGACTTTAACTAGAATTGTATTAACTCTGCAGATCAATTTGGGAAGAATCAACATCTTAATTAAATTGAACCTTCTAATCCATAAATATGGTATATCTGGGGGAAGTTTTTAAAGGCACTAAAACACAAATGATTTGTTACACCCTTCTCCCAGGATATGGGGTCTGCTCACCCAATCTTGCTCAACAATGAGAAGTCTTTCAGGCAGCACTTGGCTCAGTAAGAGTCTGTGTCAGTAACTTCAGGCCTCCATTCAAGGCCCAGAAAGGACTGGCCTCTTATATACCCCTCCCAGCAGACACCTCCATCTATTCCTTTCCTTGACAGATGCTTTACATCTGTTTAAAATTTTTAAAATACAAACATTAATCATATACTTTTGGCAAGAGTTGGTAGCAGACAAAATGAACAAATAAAGCATTATTCAAAACCAACAAATGCTAAAAATTAAGACAGTTTAATTAGCAATGAGAAGTTTTAAATGAAATAATGTTGTTGGATCCTTTTTAAAAAACAAGATCTTAAAAATCAAACTTCACGTCACTGTTGAGTCACTAGCGTGTTTTTGTGTGAATTTTTTCCAGCAACTGTAAAAAGCTCCTTTTGACTGTGTGCTAGTTGGAGAAATGGTGAGGAGATATTTTTAAGCTAAGTCCAAATATTTTCCCTCTGACTTTCATCTTCAAGTTAAATCTCTTGTTCAATAACTTTGAAAAGATCTTTAAAAAAAAAGTTAGTTTTTTGGCAGGGACTGCAATCTTTTATTGTCAACAAACTGTAGTTTCTGTTTCAAAAAATAAAAAAATCCCCACCCTTTGGGGTTTATTGTCATCTTCGTTTGTTTTGTCATACATAGATGGAGATTGCACTACTGAGTTACCTGTATAAATTTTTATACTGACATGTTTATATTCCCTTGTTCAGAACGCCTTCACACTGGGGTGCATGTTATTCTTGAAATGGAAGCGTTGCTTCGTCAATTGTCATCTTCTTCCTCTTCTGGAGGATTGAAGGCTTCTAAATGAGTGTGACAGTTAATGCAGACTATAACTCTCTGGATAGGTCCCAAAATTTATTGTTTCAGATTTCAGATTGTTAAAGTAATAGCAACACAAATCTGGAACACAGTAAGCTGGAACTGTGATCACTCATGAGCCTCACTCCCTCCCCTGCCTCTTCCCAGCTGTTCTGTCTGCCAGTGGCTGGGCTGGACCCAAGGACACCGGCTAAGCTGGCGCTTAGCTCAGGGTGGAGATCAGGGAGAGGGACGGACAGAGGCAACCTCTCCCGGGCCCTTCGAAACTATCCTTGCAGGCCCTGGCAGCATCCCTTTGCACAGAGCTGCGTGTGTGCTAAGGACACCTCGCCTCAGGGAAAGTCTGTGCCCTGGGATCTTCCTCCAGGAAGAGATGAGGCAGCGAACCTGGGAGAGGGGGAAGCTGCCATTGTTGGAACAGAGACGGGCCAGGGACACCCTCCTGGCAGGTGTCCACTAGGCCTCACAGAGAACCGTACCCGCTGGCCCTTGGCCTCCAGGCCCTGGGGACCCCAGGCCCTGCCACCTTCTCAGGAACAGCATCCCCCACTCCTCGCTCTGGCCCCTCCACCATTCCCAAGCCGGCCGGCTTCCTGCTGCCTCCACCTTCTCTCGGCTTCTCCGGCCCGCTGTGTTTGCTCGCACTGTCCCTTCCAGGGCTGCTCCCAGTCAGCACGGCCGCTACCCACCAGAAGGTTGAGGTGGATGGAGTTCTCACACACAGGGGCCACGGCTTTGACTTCAAGCTAGCCCCCGTTTCGGCACTTTGTGTCAAAAAAAAAAAAAATTTTTTTTTTTCATTGAAGTAAGCCTTTTTTTTTTTTTAAAGATTTTATTTATTTATTTGACAGAGAGAGGCACAGCGAGAGAGGGAACACAAGCAGGGGGAGTGGGAGAGGGAGAAGCAGGCTTCCCGCCGAGCAGGGAGCCCGATGCGGGGCTCGATCCCAGGACCCTGGGATCATGACCTGAGCCGAAAGTAGACGCTTAACGACTGAGCCACCCAGGCGCCCCTGAAGTAAGCCTTTTAAGAGGTTCCAGTTCCAAGGTTTTCTACATTTGATGGTCATGTGTTCTGCCTCCATCACCACCTTTTCTATTATGTTTATTTGCCACAAGGGACCATAGTGGAAATGGTGCCGGGCAGACTCAGGAGACCTGGGTCCTAGACTGAGTGACCTTGGGCAAGTCACTCCCCCCAACCCCCACTCCGAGGCCCCTCTTCCACAACCCTGATTTATGTGGGGGTTAGTCTAGATCAGAGATCACCAGCTATCTTTGATCATGCCTCCCCAGCAATAAAAAAATGGGGAGCATGCCCCCATAATATGTGTATATTCAAACTCGGTCCCTTTACTACAATACCTGTATGTTATGATATAAACATGCAAAATAAAACATTTTAAAGCTAAATATTATATAAACCAAATACACATAAAATACCTTAAAAATAGATTCCCCTTTCATTTATAGAACAAAATTTCCTCCTCTCACCATTGTAATTAATAACAATAGTGTAAGGGAAAGCAGTGTGGTTGGATGTGCTTCATTATTCTTTTAAAATCTTGCTTTAACACTTTGAGATCAGGCCATTCGGGGGTCTGGTTCTACTTGAGTCTATTTTTAGTGGCTGTCATAGCTGGTCAAAAGAGAAGAAATGTATCATTGGCTGCATGTATTAAATTATGGCACTCATTTTCAATCCCTTCCACCAATTAGAGGCTTTTTATCGAAATGAAGCTCGTAGATGTCCATCTGCCCTTATGTCAGTCAGTGGCTCTTACAAGCTAATTGGAAAAACACTGTATTTTTATATTTTTAACAAATGGACTCAAAATCCACTGACACTCTCCATTTGGATGATTTTCAAACAGATTAGAAAAATCTGTTCCTAATATTTTCAAGTATGCAGATAGAAGCATTATTTTAGGTGACTCCACATGTTTTCAACAACAAAAATCTGATGTTCAAAATATTCTCTCCAAAGCAGGAGTTCTTTGGAAAAGCAAGTGCTTTTCTCCCTCATTGCTGAAATGAGTCACCTCTACCTCAAAGAGTCAGAAGAATTCGAGTTCATTTTTCAGTGGGTATCTGCCAACAGTCACTTGTCATCATAAAATGCTCAGCAAATTTGGAACGTTTGTCTTCTTGTACAAGAAACACATATAATTCCTCTTAAAGTTTGACGGCTCTTTTAAGTCCTCTGCCAAGAGATAACCAGCAAATCTCTACGTGGTTCGAAAGATTTTCAAAGTCACTTCCCTTCTGATGACAAATCATTGTCTGTGTTTTACTATGCTTTAAGCTCTTTAAAAAAAAAAAAAAACTACCCACACCACTGCATCCCGTACCACTTTGTGTACTTCTGGACTTAACCTTTTGACTATGGTAGCCTGCAGGAAGTTTTGTGGGGCACTGGTTTCACAGGTGTGGCCATCCCTGCACCCTTACCCAGAATCCTTTTCATCATGGAGCAGCCACTCCATCGGTGATTACACCCAGAGTGTTTCTCCCATAACTGGTGTCTTCATTAAAGAAGTAATGTACTGTTCAGTCAATATCGCCTCTTTCCATTAGTCGCTCTCAGAAATGTGGTTCTTCATGTATTTTATTATAGAAACAGAATCTAGGAAAACCATGTGAGAAACATCTGTACTTTTTTTCAACTATTTAGCAGACTTTCCACAGCGTGAAATGTGTTCTAATGTTTATTTCCCCCACATCTTCCAACAGTATCTGTGGTCACTACATTTTGTTCTATGCACTATTCTTGTTACCACCAGCTTCCACACCAACTGCCTTCTTCCCAGTCTCTAGAAGACAAGGTGTGTGTGTGTGTGTGTGTGTGTGTGTGTGTGTAGATAACAGAGTCACGTGACATGGGCCTAAGAGAGAGTGGATTGGCTTCCTAGCAACCATCCCCTCTCCCCATCACTCCCAGCAAGGCCAAGAGTGGAGGGGGGCCCCCAGGGAAGGGAAGATTGGTATCTCATTCCCTGGTTGGATATATGCTTAAGCTCACTGCTTGCCGGTCTGCCTTGTCCCTGTCTGACCACAGGAAATGAGAATTGAAGCCGGGACTTCAGTTATGTCTGCCTAGATTCTCACCGTTTCTACTACCAAATAGAGAAGAACTTGTATTTTAAAAGGCAGAGGTTCTGGCCCTGACATTTTCTGGTTGATCACCGGCACTTGCATTACAAGCATTATCTTCCATTGTAGTTTCTTTGCGGGAATCTTGTTAAGCCACCGTTTGCGAGAGTTAATTGAGTTAAAATTCGGCAAAGTAATTTGTGAAGCCACTTAGCTAGACACACGTGACCTGGAACCCAGGGCAGGAGATAGCCCTTATCAGCATTCGCCTGAGGCCATCACTTTAAGCTTTCCAGGGAGCAGGGGTGTGGAGGTGGGGAGGGAGGGGCAGACACTGCAGGAGCTTGTTTGGAGGTTCTAGCAAGGCAGTCCGGATTCCCGGCCCCTGGCCACTCCTGGGCCATACATATGTATATATATGTAACCTGTCACCTAGGGACCTTATTTACAACGTCGATTCCTAGGTGTATTAGTTTGCTAAGGCTTGTATGACAAAGTACCACAATTACGTGCCTTAAACAACAGAAATTTATTGTCTCACAGTTCTAGAGCCTAGCAAGCTGAGATCAAGGTGTCTGCAGGGTTGGTTTCTTCAGAGGGCTGCGAGGAAGAATCTGTTCCCTGCCTCTCTCCTAACTTCTGGCGGCGTGCCGGCCATCATTCCTTGGCTTGTAGATACCACACGCCGATCTCTGCCTTCATCTGCACAGGGTGTTCTCCTCGAGTGCGTGTCTCTGTGCCCAAATTTCCCCTTTTAATAAGGACACAAGGGGCACCTGGGTGGCTCAGTTCTTAAGCGTCTGCCTTCGGCTCAGGTCATGATCCCAGGGTCCTGGGACTGAGCCCAACATTGGGCTCACTGCTCCATGGGAAGCCTGCTTCTCCCTCTCCCACTCCCCCTGCTTGTGTTCCCTCTCTCGCTGTCTCTCTCTCTGTCAAATAAGTAAAATCTTTAAAAAAAAAAAATGACACAAGTCATATTGGATTAGAGGCCCACCCTACTTCATATGCCCTCATCTTAACTAATTATATCTAGAAGACCCTGTTTCCAAATGAGGTGACATTCTGAGGTACAAGGGGTTAAGACTTCAACATACAAATCTGGGGGACAGACACAATTCATCCATGATGCTGGGCTACACCCCAGACCTTCTAAAACAGGACCTCTGCGGGTGGGAGCTCACACTTCATGTTCTTAACAAGGACCTTAGGTACCTTGTTTGTTCACTAAAGCTTGAGAGGTTACATGGCCACCTGAGGTGACACAGACTGTTCTCTCTCCCACCTCAAATACATAGGAGCACCAAATAAAACTAAATCATAGATGTTAACATGTAGCTTAGTTCAAAAGAAGTGAAGAAGAAATTTTCATGTGCCATAAATGGAGAGATCAAAACTAGAGGGCTAAGCATTGGCTATTGCTGAGAAAACCCTAAGGAGTGTTAGACAAGGATACAGGCCCCTAGAGGCAGTGGCGGTCGGGGGGGGGGGGGGGGGTGGCGCTGGGGCTCAAATGCCCTTGAGGGAGGTAATAGGCACACTGGGTACTTAAAGCAGAGGAACTAATCCTTTTGCATGAAGCTTGGAGACTTGAAAAGGTACCTTGTCAGTGAAAGTCAGTGAAAGGGGGACTAGAAAAACCAACCAGAGATTTGTTTCAACTAATTAAATATTGGGCAGATTGGCCATTCAGATCTGCTATGTGAACTCACAGAATCAAATAGCTTTCTTAGCTGAGGTGCATCTAAGGAAAAAGAATTTGGGTTGGTTGAGGGGAGGGATGGGGGTCATTCTAGAATACTACAGCAAAGTTGGGATCTGATAAGGCCCACCAGCAGGCAAGGAAGAGTTTAGAACAGGCAGGGCTGGGCCCCTGACCAACTGCGGGAAAGAAGTACTGGTAGGTGGGAATGAATTAGGCATACTGAAAGCAGAGGAGGATGCCAGGGAGGAATTTGCCATGCTTCTGATAGATAGGTGAGGGCCAGGGAGGCATGAACCTGACATTGATAGGCCTCCCCCTTCTCCTCTCCCACAGGTCAACCCTTTCAGAGACCGAATCTGCAAAGTGTTCTCCCACAACGGTGTGTTCTCCTTTGAGGATGTGCTGGGCATGGCATCTGTGTTCAGTGAGCAGGCCTGCCCCAGCCTGAAGATTGAGTACGCCTTTCGCATCTATGGTGGGTTGCTAAGTGGTGGTGGTGGGTGGGGTCAGTGCCAAAGAGTAAATACCAACCTAGAATCCATCAACATCAGTTCACTGGTGGGATGATGTTCCTTGGGATTCACTTGGGTGTTTATGGATATTAGCATGTTTCTTGAATTCTATAGATTAAAAAAAAAAATGGTGGTGAACAACTACTTCAATGGATATATGCCCTCCCTCCATGCCATAGGAGGCAAATGGAGCCACGGGTGTTGTATTTTGTGGTAGCAGTGTAGGCAGGCCAGAGAGAGATTGAGGACTACATAT
This sequence comes from Neomonachus schauinslandi, assembly GCF_002201575.2. Lineage (NCBI taxonomy): Eukaryota > Metazoa > Chordata > Mammalia > Carnivora > Phocidae > Neomonachus > Neomonachus schauinslandi. The sequence continues at coordinate 20,979,261 of NC_058412.1, read as the reverse complement.
GGGTATGAGGGAGACATGCTTGTTTTGTAGGAATTCAGAAATTTGAACACCAGAACTAGCTCAGCCACAAAATGGCTGAGAAGTCTTGGACAAATCATTTCATCTTTCTGGGCCTCAGTTTCATCATCTTTAAAATGAGGTGTTTGAGAGAGATCATCTCTGAGGTCCTATGACATTTTTTGATCTCTGGTTTTGTCTGGATTAGCCATAAGATACTGCAAAAGTTCTGCTCTTCAGTGGGCTCATGTTCCCTTAGCACAGCTGAGATGCCTGGAATTCTCCAAAGAAATTAAAAGGAAAGAAACAAAGAAATCTTGGGAAGTTTTCAAACAGACCATGTACAAGGCTTCAAGCTCATTGTGACAACTCCTTGGCCCCAAAGGACTTGTACATTCAGGCTTGCATAGTTTGATATTTCATATGCTTTCCCTTCCAGCCAGGTCCTCACTGTCTCCACACAGTGGACACCATCTTATTCTTGCCTTGCCCAAATGGATTTGGATAAAATGAAGTGGAGGAGTTTTAAGCCTGATGGACCTGTGAGGGCTCAGGTTTCTCATCTGTAAAAAGGACTTAATGATATTTTTGTAAGCCCTACGTCCTCAAGCTTAGTATCCAGTAAACGCAAATGAAATCACAGATTCTCCTGCTGAGAATAGCTGAGTAAGCTCTTATCATACTGTCACTTCCACAGATAGCAACTACAAACTCAAATATATATATATATATATATATATATATATATATATATATACACACCCACACACACATATAGGCGCCTGGGTGGCTCAGTCAGTTAAGTGTCTTCCTTCAGCTTGGGTCATGATCCCTGGGTCCTGGGATTGAGTCCTGAGTCAGGTTCCCTGCTCAGCAGGGAGTCTGCTTCTCCCTCTCCCTCTGCCCCTCCCCGACTCATTCTTTCTCTCTCCAATAAATAAATAAAATCATATATACTATATATATATATATATGTATATATATACATATATATATCTCAACTACCTGCTGGCACTAGAATGGTACCAGAAGCAGAGAGTTGACATTTAAAAGAAAGAAATGATACTGGATGGTCCCCTCTCCTTTTTATAAACTTTTTTTAGCCTAAAGGTGGCTTTCAGTGAGGGGCATCATACAGGACTGATAGAAACCTTGAACTCTTTCTGACTTGAAGAATCAGACGGTTTGGGGCAATTTTCCCCTGAAAAGTGAAAAGAAGGGAGAGTCCATGAAAGAAAGCCAGGCAAAGGAGCCCAACATCTGTGTATGAACAGATCTCTTTCTGATCTCTAAACCTATATACAAGGGCAGACTCAAAGCAGCTCAGGTAAGGATAACAGAACTGAGATTTGAGTGGCCACCGCATTTGAACAAGGTCCCTCTGTGACAGGGTTTGCACTTTAAGTCCTATCAATTGCCTGATAGAATAATAATAATAATAATAATAATAAATCAGCACTCTTTGGAGGAATATAACAGAATCCAGACAATAAATCATTTATAATGTCTAAGATACAATCCAAAATCATTCAAAATACAAAAATTTTAGAAAACCAGAGATGTCTGAGCTACAATCTAAAATTATTCACTAGACAATTAAAAATATAAAACTGACATATTCTCAAGAATGGAGCCTGACTCTGACATGACCCAGATGTTGGAATTAGCTGATAAGTCTCTTAAAACAGCTACTAAACCTTGGCCAGTGAGGTAAAAGAAATTCATAATGGAAGAAATAGGAGGAATTCTCAGCAGAGAAATAGAAACTATAAGGAAGAATCAAATGAAAATATAAAAGTGAAAAATAAAATATCTGAAATAAAAATTCCCTGGGTGGGCTTAACAGGAGAATGGAGATGACAGAGGAAAGAGTCAGAAACCTGACTCTGAAGATAGTTCAATATAAATAATCTAATCTAAAGAACAGAAGGAAAAGAATTAATGGGGAAGAAAAGATATTTGAAGAAGTAATGGCCCCACATGTCCTAAGTTTGATACAAGACATACATTTACAGTGAACTTTAAGCAGAGTTAAGTACAAATGAAATCACATACCCGAATTTAATTGGCTTAGTGGTCCCTACCTGTTCATTAGTCGTCCTCCTTCCTTACCCCAAGTACTTCTGGGGATCCCCAGGGAGTTCTAGCCTACTAGCTGCTGCCCCTCTCTGTCAGGACTCATGCCGCAGAGCACTTGCTGTGCTGTTCCGAGCCGCTTCCGCCTCCAGTCAGTACTCTTCTGAATGGGCAGCTCTTCCTGATGCAGAGTGCTGGCCCAGGCTGAGTGCTCTCATCTTAGCCAAGAGTCTTCAGGTGGCAAGTAACAGGGACCTACCTGTGTAAAAGGCAATGGATGAAGAACAGCAGTATATTCGTTTCCCTTTGCTGTGTGATAAATTACCACAAACCTAGTGGCTGTAGATGACACATTTAAAATCTCACAGTTTCCATGGGCTAGGAGTCTGGCACGGCTTATTTGTGTCCTCTCCTAGGATTTCACAGGGCTGCAGTCAAGGCTCTGGGCTGCATGTGACTGGGGAGGAACCCACTTACAAGCTCACTCTGGTTGTTGGCAAGTGCATTTCCTTGTGTCTATGGAGCTTAGAGCCCTGGCTTCCCACTGGCTATCCGATGGAGGCTGCCCTCAGTTTCCAGAGGCTGGTCTGTACTCCTTGCCACATGGGCCTCCCCTGACATAGCCACTTGCTTCTTCAAAGACAGCTAGAGAGAGTCTCTTGAGTGTGTATGCTGGTAAGATAGAGTCTTATATAACATTGTAATCACGGAAGTAACATCCCATCACTATTGCCAAATTCCGATGGTGAGATATAAGTCGCAGTTCCCTTCCACAGGAAAGGGACATGGAGATTATATATGCATAAACACCAAGAGGGGCTTGTCATGGAGGGGGGAGGGCTCTAGAGTTTGTCCATCACAAGCAACATGGAACCCGTGGGAGAACTGAAGCAGCCTCCCGAGGACGCAACTGGCAAGTGGTCAGGAAGTGAGGCAGCTGCTATCTTCTTTTCTCTCGCTGGCTGCCTGGTCTCTCATCTCCGCTTCTCTCTGTGCATTTGCTCTTTCTGCAGACTTTTATGCTTCTGTGCCTATGGGCCAAAGATGAACACCCTGGTCCCCCATTTTCTCAGGAGAGGCTGATGGCTCAGCCAAACGCATGATCTTGCTACTCCCGGGCTGGGTAAACAGACTTGTCCAACCAACCGCAGCCCAGAAGATGCAGAGTCACATAACAAACACAGCTCCCAAGGCCCACTGCTGGGAGTGGGGACACTTCTCAGAGATGGTAAAGTGTGGGCTGAGCAGATGTGCCCAAAGATGTCTGCCTCAGCTGTCTTTCCATGGTTTCCAGAGCTAAATAAACAAAAATACCCAAATCTTCAGGGAGCTACAAGAACAGCAGGTTCTCTTCAGGCTTCAAGGCACAGGAGCTAAACTGTGCTCAGCTGAGAAGTGGGAAGAATGCCCTCACTCCCAAGAGGTCAGACTGAGCGCCTCAGGTCAGATCAGGGACCAGATACCACGTGTCCCCCACGCTGTCGTCGTGTCCTCCTCCAGCCCCTCTCTCCAGGCCCCCTTGATGGGTTTCCTTCCTCCTTGAGCTCCGGCACAAAAACAGAAAGTGCAAAGCCTTCATGCAAATCAGCTGTGCAAATAGATGCCTGGGGACTCATAAACTCCAAGGCTTCATCAGATATACCCAGACAAATCTGAATTCTCTTTGGGTTCAGAAGATTTGTTGCCTTACGGAGCTGTCAGCAGGATTAGAGATGGGACACGTGAATCTCTGAGCCCGGTGCTTGGCGCGTGGGAGCTGCTCAGTACATTGAGGTGGGAAGGGTAGCAGTGAAGGCAGAAGAGGAAGAAGAAAAAGGAAAAGGAGAAGGTGGTAATGGCCCTGGTGAGCCTTCTTAGCCAAAGTCCAGAGACTTAACTCGATGCCCTAACGCCTTGGTCCTCCATGAGTGGCCCATGCACCAGCAGCGACATTGCCAGGAGGCCCATTAGGAATGCAGACTCCCCAGCCCCCCAGCCCTGCCACACACCTGCTGCATCAGAGTCCACATGTTAACAAGACCCCCAGCTCGGTCCTCCACATCTTAAAGTTTAGGAGACACTGCTCTAACCCATTGGTTCTCAAACGTGATTGCACACTGCAGTCATCTGGGGACTCAAGACCCACGACTACTTGGGCCCCAGCTGCACAGATCTGATGTAAGGTGTGCCCTGGTTGATGAGCTTTTTCAAAGCTCCCTGGGTGATTCTCAAGTGCAGCAGAGTTTCGGAGCTACTATACCAGTTTGGCTTGCATTCAGTTATATGTAAGTGTCCATGTTTAAAAAAAAAAAAAAAAAAGCCTGGAATTAGGCTGTCCAGAGCCAGGGGGAAGTAGGCAATGCCTGGCTCCTTCCAGCCCCCCTAATCTGCCATCTTTAGTATGGGACTGTTGTTCTCATCATCACAAGATGGTGTCTGTGCCTATAGGCTTCTCATCTTCATTCCAGGCAGGAAGAAAAAAGGACGGGAGAAGGGATAAGAACCAAATGAACATTTGAAGGCATAGATGAAGTTGACTCTTCTGTAACAAGCTTTCTTGGACGCCCCACCCAGCAGCTTTGGACTGCTCTGTACAGAACCATGTCACATGGCCACAGATAGCTGCAACGGAGACTGGAAAGCTGGGTATTTTAAACTGAACACGGCATCACCCTGGACAGGAATTGCACTGCTGTTCATAGGAAGGAAGGGGGGATGGCTCTCCGTCAAGAATCCAGCACCTGGGTTGTACCTGCTGGGCTCCAGGTTCTGCTTTGAGGGACGTTCCTGGCCTCCAGTGGATCGAGCCCCCACCCTCTGTGTAAGAACTTTCACCTGCCAGAGACCAACACCCCAGCCCTGCCTTCCTGCTCCCATCAGCAGGGCTGCCACCAGATGTGAATGACCTTCAGGCAGGTGCCAGAGCACCAGCGAGAGAGTTTGCCACACCGCCCCAAGACCTGACCCAGGACGGAGGGCTGGGAGAGGCAAGGGAGGCAGCCTCCGTTCTCCTGCGAATGATGGTGGAGGCGTGCCCTTCCCCACTCAACCAACATGGGCTGATTTCTGTAAAAGGACTTCGTAAATTGCAAGGAGTAACAGGACAGGGAGGTTGGGATGGTGATAGCAAGAGTGTTCTGGGGGAAACCCGAAGGCTGAGCCCCGATTCTCCAAGCTCTCTCTAACCTCCCTGTTGTCGGGAAATGGCAAGAGGTAGGCCCTCCCCCATTCTCAGAACGGCCCCGGCTGCAGGTCTGAGGCTGCTGAGTTTGCAGGGGCTGGCCAGCCGCCCAGAGCTCCCAGCCCCCACCCCTTTCCCAGTCGTCTCTGCCCTTGCACCCCCAAAGGAGGGGAACTGTCCAGGACTACATTCTACTCTAGCAAATGATTCTGTTTTCTGATGGCCTGGGACCAGAGCCATGTCACTTTGCTGCAGCCTCTGCATATGGGAGCTGGGCCAGTGGGACGCCTGGGGACACTGCGGGGTCTCTGGGAGAGGCTGCGGAGTTTCTTACCAGCAGTGCAATGTCACTGCGGCTGCCCCCTCCCTCCAGTCCCGGTGCCAGTCCCTCGGCCCCTCACTTGCCCCCAGCCCTCACTCATGATGTGTGATAGCAGAGCTGCGCAGGGAGAGCCTGGGTGAACGGCTCAGGACTTCACCTCCAGGACCTGGGGCTGATAAACAGTTGGCCAGGGGGGAGACATCTGCTTAAGGACCGGTTTGGTGAGCTGTCCTTTCATATCCATTTCCTGTCCAGGGGGACGGAGACAGAAGTCTGAGCTCTACCCCTGAAGGATCCTGTGACATCAGGACACTTGCTCCCTCATTCCAGGACCAATATAGCTCTAGCTTTCGTTCTTCAAAGCGAGAGATTACAGTTTCCAGGGTTGGCATTTTCAGTATTTAACATCCTCAAATGGCATAAAATTGAGCCTCTACTCTACCTAATGAGCATCTTCTATATTCCAAACCCCATGCCAGAAGACTTCCATGCATTTCCTTATTTAATTTTCACAGCGACTCTGTGGAGGTACTGTCAGTCTGTTTATGGATGAGGAAACGGAGGCTCAGGCCATGCATTAGTTTGGGTTAAATTTGGTGGCAAATGACAGGGAACCCCAAGTGGTTTACACAAGATAGCTTCCAAGATCTCTGGCAGCTACGTGTTATTTCTCTAACGTGTAGAATCCCAGAGGCAGTTGTCCACGGTGGTTCTGCAAGGTCCGGGACGTAGGTTCCTCCATGGTGTCACTTTATCCTCTGTCCCCAAGGTCGCCTCAGTGTCACAAAGAAGGTATAGCCTTCTCTTTAAAGATGTTCCCCGAAGTTGTCTGTGCCTCTTCTGCTTGCATCTCACTGGCCAGAACTCAAACGTGGGGCCACATCAAGCAGCAAGGGAGGCTGGGAAGTATAGTGTTAAGTTTAGATGGTCACACACCCAGCTAAAAATTGGGTGCTTCATTACAATGAGAGCAGTTATGAGTGATTCAGAGCACAGACTTCCCACAAAGTTGTAGCGCCTGGGTTTACTACCGTCTCCATCATTCATCAACGTGTGACTTTGGATAGTTCATGCGTTCACTTACTCAACAAATATTCAGTGAGGGCTTACTCTGTTCCAGGCACTGTTCTAGGAGATGGGGGTACAAGAGTGCCCCAAAACACAAAACTTTCTGCCCTCGAGGAATTTACATTCTAGTGGAGAGAAACAAAGGAGCCAATGAGTGAAACATACAGTGTGTCAGGTAGTATGGGGCGCTGGGAGAAAAATAAAGCAGGGAATGGGACAGGAAGTGCAATTTTAGGCAGGTTCTGGTGAGAAGCTGGCATTTAAATGAAGACCCTAAGGATCTCTGGGTGAGTGTTCCAGGGAGGGGAAATCACAGTGCAAAGGCCCTGAGGCAGAATCGAGCCTGACCTGATGGGGAAAATGCAAGGAGGCAGAGTAAGGACAGGGCGGACTTTGGGGAACACTGTCAGGACCTGGGCTTTCCTCTGGCTGAGATGGAGGCTGTGAGAAGTGGTGCTGAGGTGGGGATCCACAGGACCACAGGCTGCTGAGGGGAGAACAGACTGAGGGGGCAGACGGAGAGGAAGCACACTGGTTAGGAGGCTGCTAAGGTAACCCTGGAGAGCGGTGATGCTGGCTGGGCCATGGTGGGGGCAGTGCAGCAGGGAGGTCATAAGGCTGGGTCCACTATCTCTCCAAGGTGGAGCTGGGCGGGTCTGCTGACAACTTAGCCATGCGGAGCGAGGCAAGGACACCGTCAAGGATGACTCCAAGCTTATTGGCCATTGCCCATTTGCCAAGAAGGGCACAGCTGAGTGCAGCAGGTTTGGGGCCAGGGAGGAGGGGGGCACGTCAAGAGTTTGGGTTTGGACCAGTTGAACTTGAGGGACCTATCAGACCTCCAAGTGGAGAGGACAAGAAGGCCTGTGGATGGATACGTGCGCCTGGAATTCAGGAGAAGCCCAGGCTAGACATAGATGTTTAAAAGGCAAGAGGTGAACTGAGACTGAAGAAGTGAGTATGGTTATTTAATCTCAGTGCGCCTCACTGTCTTCATCGGTGTTATGGGGACTAAATGCAGTCGAAGAGAAAGCACTTAGATCATTGCCTGGCACATCTGTTTGTCGTGGTGGCATCGTACCTGCCTAAGCTTACTGCCCCTACTTACTGCATGGCTGATGAGTGGTTCAGGGGCTGTGCTGGGGTCCCCAGAGGAGGTAGGGGCCACGCTGGGGGTTCTAGAAGAGGCAGGAGCTGTGCTGGGGTTCCCAGAGGAGGTAGGGACATTCTCCCAGAATGCCTCCCTCGGCATTCATGGCTCTATGGAGTTCAGCCTGCCTTCCACACTTAACCTCTGACCACTCTCCCAGACCTCCAAGCTTCTGTTCCCCTCATCCCAGACTGATCACTCTGGTGCTCTTCCTTCTCTACCACTGTCCCTAGCGACCCTGCCACCTCCTCCGGTTGCCATCTCTGGAGGCCCAAACCCTTTAATCCTTCTCTGATGCCTCTTCCTCCAAGAAGTCTTCCTCATTCACACCCCCAACCCCCATCAGACATGAACTTGCCCATCTGGAAACCCTTGGAGCCCTTGGGATGCCTGTTCTTCTCTCCCTGGAGCCAAGCCACTCAGGTGCCCAACTGTCTCCCCTGCACCCCCAGACTGGGAGCTCCAGGCAGGCAGGAACCAGTCTGGTACATCTGTGCACAGATGCCGGGCTTGGGGATGGGCACCCAGGAGGGACCCACGTGTCTGCCGAGTGCGAACGAGCGAGGCGGTGGCAAGAAGCAGGTGCTGCAACAGGAAAACAAGGCAGCCCTAGGCCACCGGTGCCGAGGAGAGCAAGGCTCATGCTGGGAGGACAGGTCCTGTGTTAGGAGCTGCTGGAGCTTGAGGACGGAGCCATTCCGGGCCTGAGGGTGTCAGGGAGACTTCACAGGGAGGCAAGGGAGGGCAAGCGCATGGTGAGTCAGAGTACCCCGGGGCTTGGAGGAAAAGGAGGAGGGCACTCCAGGCTGGGGGCTGCCTTCGGCAAAGGCTGGGGGTAGAAGCACTCCGGGCCTGTAGAGAAGACTTGCAGCAGGCACTGAGAGGCCCAGGCACACCCTTCCAAGGCGCCTCTGTAGGGAACTGGGTTAAACACACCCGGGGCGGGGGGGTAGGGGGCCGTCCAGGGTGCCGGGAGCTTGTGCAATGCCCACATTTTGTTGTTGTTGACATACAATGTTACAGTATTTTCATAGGAATGACCATATTTTTGAACTCAAAAAGGAGGACTCAAGGTCTGACAAGGGTCAGGGCGCTCCCTGGAGTGGACGCTGGGCATTATCCTCAGTGCAGGTGGGGCAGGTGCTCAGGTCACCCTGCGCAGGGCCAGGAGCAGGGATCCGTGCTCAAGGCCAGGCGTTCCCAGCTCCCGGTCACCAAACCATCTACTGGCTTATGAGCTCTGAGGTGAAGATTTTCATAGCACGGTGGGCGACGCAGGCTTGGGGACCAGCCTAGCAGGGTCCAAATCCCGCCTCCCACTTACCGGCAGCGTGGGCCAACATCTCACACCTCTGTGCCTCAGTGTCCTTTTGGCAGAGTGAGACTCATAAAAGGTTGACTGTGAAGATTCAGTGACTGAAAACAGGTGAAGCTCTCAGGACATGTCTGAGCGGATAGTATGCGCCCAGTGAATGCTCACGACTATTGCTGTGTTTATCGTGTTATTCAGCACCTCCTGGGTCTGCAGCAACCCACCCCCCCGCCCCCTTTGCTACTTGCCTGCCCAGGGCTCTCTGAGGGCCAGGCTCGAGGCCCGCCTGGGACGGTGGGGCTCTGTGGGGCCATGGCTCCCTGGACTTCTGGGAGGCTGAGGAAGCTCCCCTTTCCTCTCATACTCTGCCTTCTCTTTGCAGATTTTAATGAGAATGGCTTCATCGACGAGGAGGACCTGCAGAGGATTGTCCTCCGACTGCTCAACAGTGATGACGTGTCCGAGGACCTGCTGACTGACCTCACAAACCACGTGTGTGCCCTGGGGCCACACAGGCTGGGTTGGGCCAGGCCATCCCCCAAAGCCCCTGGATGGCAGGCAGGGTGGGGTCTCCTGAGGGATGGGCACACGGCTGGAGGCAACTATCACCCAAGTTTGCGTCTTTCCTCCAAAGTCCTTCCTTCCAGGGTCCCCAAGATGTCCTAGAGTGACAGTCCACAGTGTGACAGGACATGAAGGCAGCCTCATGAATCTGTTTGTCCTAAGACCATGGGAACCGTCAAGTGCTTGTGGTCTGGATTGAAACTAGAAACAAAGATAAAACCATGAAAGGTCATCACTGCCTCCTAGACCTGACAGGGCCCCTTGCAAGTACTGGCCCCTGCCTTGTGACCGGATATAGGTGTGGGTGGGGGATGTCACCCCATTCACCTCTGCACCCATTTTCACTGCCAAGTTTGTGCTGGAGGCACGAAGGGGACTCTTCCCATGAGGTCCCAGACAGACCTCAGTGCACATAACCTTATCTCTGCATCTCCATGTCTTTGTCTGGGGTGGGGAGTAGCCAGGGGGGGTGGGAAGAACATCTGCCTCAAGGGAGGGAGAACTCACATGCATGTTAAGCACCTAGCAGAGAGCCTGGCCTATGGGCAGCACTTGGTGTGAGACATTTTCCCCTCCGCCTGTGTCCCCATCTCACTTTCTCATACTGGGCTCCTCTCTGCTCTCTGGCTCCTTCTGCACCCCTGGCCAGGTCCTGAATGAGTCGGATCTGGACAATGACAACATGCTGTCTTTCTCAGAGTTTGAACATGCTATGGCCAAGTCTCCAGACTTCATGAAGTAAGGTGTTCTGGAGTGGGGGAGGGGGAGAGACCAGCATAGTGGCGGGGGGGCCCAGGAAGAGCCAATGAAGCCCCTCATCTTCCCAAGGAGGTCATGAGTTTCCAGGGTACTTTGCCGATTCTTTCAGAGTCAGCAAACCTGGAGCTTCGGAGAAATTAGGTAACCTACATTTCCAACCTTTAGAAAGAAGGAGTGGGGTTTTAACCAGAAAAGGCAAGATTACATTCCAGGCTCTGCAAATGATGCGGGTGGTCCTGACTTCAGGTACTGACCATCTAGAGCTGGCCTGGCACACCGGTGTCTTCCCCCCAGGTACAGGGGCCTCTAGGACTGACTGGCGGGTGGCCTTTGCCACTGCCCGTCCTGCTCCCCTGCCCCCACAACTCCAGAGGTCACCAGGAGTCGGGGATTTGCACGGGGGTGTGAAGATGTTCGTCATGGAGTATTTCCAAACCTTGTTTCAGGCAGAAGGGGCATTAATGGTCTTGTATCTTGGTGCAGACACCCTTGAGATGATTGGCCATCTCCATATTGCCCAGGCCATGTTTTTTTTTTTTTTTAAAGATTTTATTTATTTATTTGACAGAGAGAGACACAGCGAGAGAGGGAACACAAGCAGGGGGAGTGGGAGAGGGAGAAGCAGGCTCCCCGCAGAGCAGGGAGCCCGATGCGGGACTCGATCCCAGGACCCTGGGATCATGACCTGAGCTGAAGGCAGTCGCTTAACCAACTGAGCCACCCAGGCGCCCTCCATATTGCCCAGGCCATGTTTAACCATCTTGTTTGGATCCTTCCAGTTATGGGGAAAGCACCACCCCTGGAGGCAGCCCATTCATGATCGCACAGCCCTGTTAGAATGCCCTTATTGAGTGGAGTTGGCATCTGTTTGCATATGTCTGCCCTTGGTCTTATAGTCTAGGTGAATTTGATAGCAAAGAATGCCCACGCATGATGGTTTAACTAACCAATCAGAAAAAGAATAAAGACAACTAGACCTCAGAGAATACCTGGTCAGGAACCGAAGATAGTGTATTTTCTCTCTTTGTGCCTGGAGTCTCTGCCTCTCTCCTCAGCTCCTCTGCACTTAGCTCTACATGCAAACCAGAAATCTCTCCTTTGTCAAACAGGAGGCCACTCATGGCCTCCCGGCAGCAGTCGGTCACTCCAAAGTAGTATCTCTCAGCTCTGACTCCAAATTCCCAGACAGAGAATCCGATTCGCCCGAGTCGGGTCAGGTGTCCACCCCTCTTCCAGTCACGTGGTGGGAGGAGAGGGCTCTCCAGGCCAACCCGGCTGCTTTGGGGCCCAGGCCTGGGCAGACCCTCTGAAAGACTGTCCACACTAGGAACCACCCCAACTAAGGGTAATTCCTCTCCTTCCAGAACAGCTCAGCACATAACTGAGGCCAGAATCCTGTCCTCCTTGCCTTTCTCTTTGAATCTCTCCCATTTCTTTCCATTGGTTTTGGCACCACGAGGTTCTGACACTCTTCGCTTTCTGGTGATGCTAAAAGGAACATAAGGCTTTGGGAGGGTTTGCAACAATTGCAAACCGGCCATCCCAGAGAGAGGGACGAGAGGGGGCCTCCAGGACCACTATGAATCTGGAGAGTGGAGGGCGCTTTAGAGCTGTAGCTCAGGGTGGCTCATGGGATGCTTTCTCTCAGCTCCTTTCGGATTCACTTCTGGGGCTTTTGATGTGGCCACAAATACCTGAGCTGGCAGCCTCGAGGTGGACCACTGGAACTTGGAATTCAACCCCCTTCGGGCACTGGGGGACTCTGATCAGAAGTATGACTTTGTCCCTGTCCTACCTCACTTCTGGACTATTGTTTATTCAATAAAGCTAAACAAAAGCCTTTCCCATCCCCCCACCAGTTCATCTTTTGAATACAGGATCGCGTAGAAGTACCTTTTATTAAGGACTGCTCATTCTAGGGCTTAAGTTTGCCGATGACAGCAAGCTAGCTGGGATGACCAGCCTTTTTGAGGACAGGGTTCAAATCCCAACCCACATCACAGCAGGGACCAGGCCAAATGGGATGAAGTTTACGCAGAAAATCCACATCATTCCCTTTCTTCACTGGAGCTACCTCCCAGCATCTCCTGCTGCCGACTGTACAGAGACATGTATATAGCGGTCATTCCGGTTGGTGCCCGGCTTCCCAGTCCTTGTCACGGGAGAAGACATCTAGGACCCACTTGGCAACCCCAGGCTCCAGGATGCAACAGTGTTGACCAGCAGTTGGGGTTTATTTGCTTTGCTCTTCAGCCAAATCCTGGAATGAATTCGGCCACCACAGGGACCCTTTGGCACCCAGGTGGTCAAGGAGTCTGGGTCACAGGAGAAGCCCCTTATAGGATCTCTGAGAGCTGACAGATGCCTCTCTGATGGGCACACAGTTTTTCTCATTTACATTGTCCTCTAAGGAGGTGTCTAAACACCGGCTCCCAGGGGAGGGGCTGTCTCACTGTACTCACTGACATGTACTTGAACCTGCAGTGGTCTCTTTGCCTTTAGGTCCTGTTTCACCCATTCGAGAGGTAATAAATTTCCCATTGATTGATGACAGTCCCTTAGATCAACTCTAAGAGATGCTGGAATGTTGGAGAAACCCTGTCATGTGGATACGTACCTGGCCTGAGGTCCCCCATCCCAGATCCTGTCTATGGAGGGGCTGTCCCCCACATCCTGTCCCCTGCCCCAGCAGGCAGGAGGCCTCCCAGGAAATGAGAAGCAGCAGCCTGGTGAGAGCAGACACTCCAGACTCCCCACCTCAGGCATGTGACCTGGGATCCCATTCCCCCCATTTCCTTGAAGAATGGCTTAGTCCTAGGTCACTCCCTCCTGTGTTGTTCTAGAAGTAGTCCCCAGGGGAGATGCCAAATCAGCCTGTGAATGCAGAGAGAGGTTGCTGGACACAGCTTTTTCTCTCCGGCACCAGAAGGGCTTCAGGGCTGAGTCATCCCTACCTCTGAGTCTCCACATGGACCACAGGCAGGTTATGTAGTGGGAAAACGAGGGCTTGGGTCAAAACACTGGGTCACTTCTAAGCTGTGGGAGCTTGGGCAACTTTCTCAACCTCCAAGACTCCGTGTCTTTATCAGTAAAGTGGGGCTAACACCACCTCCCTCACAAGTGAGTGTGCGGACTAAATGATGCCAAGTCAGGGCTCAAACTAGAAGTCCTTTGCATCCGACCCCCTGTGCAATTGTTCCATGGTCACTTCCCCATCGTTCTCAGACATGCGATCATGGGGCTTCCTTGATTATACTCGTGGAAGCAGATGGGAGGTATCTCTGTACCTGAGTGAACCGCCACCAAGACTCAGGAGCCCTACAGTTCTTGGTCCTACCTGCCCCCACCTCAGAGGAAGGGTCGGGGGGGCCCAGTAGGTCACTGGACACTGCTTTCTACTGGCTTGAACCCCTGAGCTGAGCTTTCTACAGGCCTTAAGACCCAGTGCTGTGTGACCCTCAGGCATGTCCTTGTTGTGGCCAAATGTTCCTGGAGCTCAGAGGAGAAGACCATGGGTTTGTTCGTGGCTAAAGATTTTATTCCAAAAAGCCAACCTGGCCAGAGCCAGGCTCTCAGACATCATGCTCTGAACTCAAAGTAGCGATCTCTCTTCTGCCGCTCGTGTGGGGAGACCCTCTTCCCTGAGGGGAATGTCTGGTAGGTCTTCAGGTTCTCAGGGGATACTCTTAAAAGGTGCCACTTCTTCTCTGGGGTCAGAGGAGGACTGGGGGCAAGGATGGAGCCAGCATTATGCAGTATGCCAGGGAGGTGGGGGGGATGCCCATCCACAGCCCTGTGTGCCCAGTGTTCTAGCCCATCCTGACCCTCTGAATGCTCATCAGCTCAACATCTGATAAGTCACCCTGCAGTTCAGATCAGAATAATTTGTACTTGTACAATGGTACAGTGGTTAAGAGAGAGAACATGGGTGTCAGACAGAACATGGCTGTCAGATTCTGGCTCAACTCTTGCTGGAAGTGGACACATAAAATGGACTAATGTTAGTACATCTGTCTTAGCTTTGTTTTGAGGAGTAAATGAGGTAATGCTTATAAAGCACTTCAATAATGCTGGACAAGGAGGAAACACTCAACAAATATAAGAAATGGTGATGATGGTGATGATGGTGGTGATGGTGGTGATAGTGATGGCGGTGATGGTGACGGTGGTGGTGATGGTGGCGACGGTGATGGTGGTGATGGTGATGGTGGTGATGGTGATGATGGTGATGGTGGTGATGGTGATGATGGTGGTGATGGTGGTGATGGTGATGGTGGTGATGGTGG